>NC_034600.1:32237237-32243743 GCF_900095145.1 Mus pahari | reverse complement strand
CTCTCTCTCTCTCTCCTTCCCCCTCCCTCCCTCCCTCCCCTATCAATCCAAGACTTTTCAAATTCATCTCCTACATGATTTTGTAGTGAGCTGGTGCCCTCTCTGTCCACATAATATGTTTCCCAACCCTAGTGATTCTAGCGCAGGATCTTCCACCTATATGGTGCCATGAAAACCGCCCAACAGTTTGCAAAACGATGAGATGGGTTTAGGAGGAAACCACAGAATCAAAACCACACGTGTATTTAACCCTCAAAGCTTAAAACTTTCTTGTACTGAGGTATTTGTTTGTGTGAAGCACCCACACTTTGGTCTTCCTTCTTCTTGAGCTTCTGTGGTCTGTGAATTGTATCTTGGGTATTCCAAACTTTTAGGCTAATATCCACATATCAGTGAATGCGCACCCTGTGTGTTCTTTTGTGATTGGGTTACCTCACTCAGGATGATATTTTCTAGGTCCATCCATTTGCCTGTGAATTTCATAAAGTCATTGTTTTTAATAGCTGAGTAGTACTCCGTTGTATAAATGTACCTCATTTTCTATATCCATTCCTCTGTTGAAGGATATCTGTGTTCTTTGAAGCTTCTGGCTATTATAAATAAGGCTTCTATGAACATAGTGGAGTATGTGTCCTTGTTATATATTAGAAAATATTTGTGTATATACCCAGGAGTAGTATAGCTAGGTCCTCAGGTAATACTATCAGAATCAATGCAAGAGCTAGAAAGAGCAATTTGCAAATTCATTTGAAATAACAACAAACCCAGGATAGTGAAAACTATTTTCAACAATAAAAACTTCTGGGGGAATCACCATCCCTGACCTCAAGCTATATTACAGAGCAATAGTGACAAAACTGTATGGTATTGGTACAGAGACAGGTAGGAAGATCAATGGAATAGAATTGAAGACCCAGAAATAAACCCACATACCTATGATCACTTGACATTTGACAAAGGAGCTAAAACCATCCAGTGGAAAAAAGACAGCATTTTCAACAAATGGTGCTTGTTCAACTGGAGGTCAGAATGGAGAAGAATGCAAATCGATCCATTCTTATCTCCTTGTACAAAGCTCAAGTTCAAGAGAATCAAGGACCTCCACATAAAACCAGATACACTGAAACTAACAGAGGAGAAAATGGGGAAAGCCTTGAAGATATGGGCACAGGGGAAAATTTCCCAAACAGAACACTAATGGCTTATGCTCTAAGATCAAGAATGGACAAATGGGATCTTATAAAATTGCAAAGCTTATGTAAGGCAAAGGACACTGTCAATAAGACAACAAGGTCAGCAACAGATTGGGAAAAGATCTTTACTAATCTTACATCCAATAGAGTGCTTAATATCTAATATATACAAAGAACTCAAGAAGCTAGACTCCAGAGAATCAAATAACCCTATTAAAAATGGGGTACAGAGCTAAACAAATAATTTTCAACTGAGGAAACTTGAATGGCCGAGAAGCACCTAAAGAAGTGTTCAACATCCTTAGTCACCAGGGAAGTGCAAATCAAAACAACCCTGAGATTCTACCTTACACCAGTCAGAATGGCTAAGATCAAAAACTCAGGTGACAGCAGATGCTGGGAGGATATTGAGAAAGAGGAACATTCCTCCATTGCTGGTGGGATTGCAAGCTGGTACAATCACTCTGGAAATCAGTCTGGCAGTTCCACAGAAAACTGGATATAGTATTACCTGCTTGTTTGTTTTTTTATACACAGTCTTTATTTTACAAAATTTTTTTGTTGCTAGAGAGCTAAATACTGAAGATGATATGTTCCAGTATCTTTTGTTCAACCTAAGTGTGTTAGTTTAAAAAATGCATGTATAGCCCTGGACCAAGAGCTTCTGTATGTGGTAACTCTGGACTGATTTATCTTTCTCTCCATCCCTTCTCTTTCTGTCATCTTAGAATTGTCTCCCTAAAATATTTACCAGATATAACCATCCCTCTGCTTAAATTTGTCCCATTTTTTATCACCTAAAGATGCATATTTATCCATTGACTATGTGTGAAATGTCAAGGTGTGTCCCTCATTTCTACCTCGGTTCTCTCTTCCTCTGTGCCCACTAAGTCTTAGTAATGTCAAACTTTTTTCAACCACTCCCTGAAACTCTGTGTCCTCTTTGATGCCACAGGTGGCTCTCCTGGCCTAAAATGACCTTTCCACTGATGGCTACCATTGGTCAAACCAACGGTGACTTGACCTGTAGGGATAGCAGTAAAAAGTAGGAGTAGTGCTTAGGCTTCTGTATACTTTCCTGGAACCTACTTGATAGATGTCTGTCAACAGAGGAATGGATACAGAAAATGTGGTACATTTATACAATGGAGTACTACTCAACAATTAAAAATAATGAATTTATGAAAATTTTAGGCAAATGGATGGATCTGAAAGATATCATCCTGAGTGAGGTAACCCAATCACAAAAGAACACGCATGATATGCACTCACTGATAAGTGGATATTAACCCAGAAACTTAGACTACCCAAGATATAATTTGCAAAACACATGAAACTCAAGAAGAAGGAAGACCAAAGGGTGGATACTTCATTCCTTCCTAGAATGGGGAACAAAATACCCATGGAAGGAGTTACAAAGACAAAGTTCAGAGCTGAGACAGAAGGAAGGACCATCCGGAGACTGCCCCACCCGGGGATCCATCCCATATACAACCACCAAACCCAGACACTATTGCATATGCCAGCAAGATTTTGCTGACAGGACCCTGATATAGCTATCTCTTGTGCCTGGCAAATACAGAAGTGGATGCTCACAGTCATCTATTGAATGGAACACAGGGCCCCTATAGAAGGACCTAGAGAAAATACCCACGGAGCTAAAGGGGTCAGCAATACTATAGGAGGATCAACAATATGAACTAACCAGTACCCCCAGAACTGTGTCTTTAGTTGCATATGTAGCAGAGGATGGCCTAGGCGGCCATCAATGGGAGGAGAGGCCCTTGGTCTTGCAAAGATCATATGCCCCAGTACAGAGGAATGCCAGGGCCAGGAAGTGGGAGTGGGTGGGTTGGGGAGCAGGGTGGGGAGAGGGTATAGGGGACTTTCGGGATAGTATTTGAAATGTAAATGATGAAAAGGTCTAATAAAAAAATAAAAACTTAAAAAAAAATCCTTCCCAAAGTTTTTTGAAATATTTGACAGGTAGAAAAACAGTACCACAAGGTCATTGGTTCAGTAAGGTTGCTATAATGAAATCTAATCTGAAATGTTTATAAGCATCCAGAGCCTCTCGTCTCACTGCGTCAACCTGCTAGCAGATACGGAACATGGTAAGAGGTAAGGGATCATGTCCCAGACAGCCATGACTTTGCTTTCAGAAAAACTCATGTGAAAAAAAAAGAAAGGTGGCTCGCAGCATCCTTTACAAGGACAGGAATCCACTCATGAAGATGCCACCGCTATCAGCTAATTAGCACTGTCGGCTCCTAACAATAACCAGGATGAGGGTTTCAACACACGAACTTAGGGAACACAAATATCCAACTCATAGCAGTCATTGAGCATCCTGTTGACAGTTACCTTCATGTCCACTTTGTCTTCTCATTCACAATGAATGGTACCACCTGAGTAAGATACTCCTTTGCAAGCTAAAGGGATGTGATTCCTGTCACTCTTGAGAGTCTTACAAGGTAAGTGCATGTCTCCATAGTTCTTCAAGTGAAGAAATTAGTTTTTTGCTTCCTAATTCATTTAGTTCTATCATTGTTCTTTGTTGTCAAAAACTGGTGACTTCTCATGAAATTCGATGGGTTTTCACACAGCTTCTTTTTCTTTAGTAACAGCAGTAGTAACATGACCATTAACTCACATCCTTACAGTTTACCATGCCAGGGGCTTATGTGAATGTAATCCTATGGGAACCATATATAGAAATTTTCATAGCTATTTCATATGTAAGACAATAGAAGTTCCAGAGAGTTTAAAAACCTTACAAAGCTAGTTCACCTAGAAAAATGTTAAACAGAATTGAACCCCAAATTTGTCACCCTGAATGTTTATCTGCTACACTACGTTGGCCCTCTTAACACCATTTATTTCATTTCCAAAGATCATGAAACTATGGGTAAATCTAATGGTGAATTTTCAAATAAATATTTTTAAATTGAAAAACATTTTGTGTTTATAGGAAATTTGGAAAACTGGGGAGAACATAAAGGGGAAGCATTTCCATAGTCATAGCACACAGGAACTAGAGGTTTTTCTCATATTCCCTACATTAAACTAAGATGAACTTTTTAAAGATCTGACTTTTTCAGTGTAACAGGGCTGTTGAAGCACTTCCCCATGCCATTAAGGTATATCTATGCAAGGTTATGTTCATAGTTATAGAACAAGCCATTTTGCAGAGATATAAACAAATTTATTCCATTCACTCTATACTGTTGGATATTTTGGTTAAATTCTTATTTCAGGTTCATGTTTTCATATTAAAATTAATTATTTAGTGAACATATTACATATGTCTGATTATTTCCTCTACATAAGTGTCTGCATTTAAGCTGAAAGTGTTTAAGCATTCAAGTCTTTTTTTTTTTTTCCAAAACAACTTTCTGAAAGATTGTTCTAATTTTAAACCTCAACCAGTTTTTAAATATGCCCTACTTCCATACACTCCCAGTAAACTCGGTGTCACTGTTATTTTTATTTCAAGTTGTTTTCTCTTCCTTTGAATAGTTCTCATTGACTCCATCTTAAAACCATAGGCAGCGCCATCTCGGCTTCCTCCCAGGAAGGGGCAGTAATTGACTGACGTTTGCACTTCTACTCCTGTAACCCACAAACAACTGGACAAAGCACATAAAACACGACTCTTCCAGCACTGGACAGTGAGCACTAGAAGATCTGTGATCTTTGGAAGTGATTTCCTAACCTTGGGGCAGGAAGGGGCATTCATGTGGAGCTTGGCAGGCTCCCTAAACTGAGGAGACATTGGAGCCCAGAAAGGCTGAGGCAGCAGTAAATGTGCAGGGCAGGGTTCCAGAGAGGGAGGAGCTAACCAGTGGAAGAATCCAGCAGTCTTCATAGGAGTTGCTAGGTGAAACCCAAATTACAGATGTTTAGATGAACGCCACAAATTCAGGCCAAGAATGGCTCCAGGGGCTCTCCTAAGACTCCTGAAGCTAAAGCACTAAGACACACTCTTGTGGTCACTCAGAGTGCGACCTCATTTGAATAGGCATGGAACAGAAACCCCCATGGAAAAGCCCAACATTAGTGGGGTAAGTTAAGCAGCCCTATGAGAAGCCTCCCATTCAGTTGCCCCAACAAAGATCAAACTGACGGGCAAATACTTTGCCCAAACATCAGCATGGTAAGGAAAAACACCAAGATCCAAATGTTCAACTTAGAGCATACTCAGTAAGAAAAAGTACTGCATATGCCAAGGGGTAACACCTGATCCCTTAATCACAAGAAAATCCAGTCAATGAAAACAGAAATAATTCACAGAGGTACAGAAGTGGCTCGGATGTAGAATTAGCAGAATTTCCGACTAATGTCTAAGCTCAATAATCTATAAGAAAGTGGAGCATAAATGAAGTGAAAGGCACATAAACACCACAGAAAACAAAAATTATTATATATCCGAAGTCAAAAGATATTTAATGGACTTAGCATCATATTAGACATAGAAGGCATATTATCTTAAATTAAACACAGGTAGATGAGACTGATTTATACAAAAAGAGCAGGACTATAATAACATTAGACACAAGCACTTTAACATACCTATACCTGGAGCCCCAGATTGAGGCCAAGAGAAAGGAAGAGGTGGGGTACAGGAGGCATCTAAAAAAAATTAGAGGCTTCCCAAAATCTACTTAAATAATACTACAATTTCAGAAGGCATGATGATCCAAGCTGTATAAACTAAAACTATAGCACATGTATACAGTAGCCATCCTCCAAGGTGGCTCCCAATGACCCTCACCTTCAGCTTTCAGGCTGGTGCGTGTTTGCCACTCACTCTCATTAAATAATGCTGGCCTCTTTGGCTCCTTGATTTAACAGAGATAATAACATGTGACTTTTGAATGTAAGTCAAAAGGAAACACTACAGCTTTGCTTGCTCTGTGGGAACCCAGTTACTGCCTGCGTCATCCCCAGAGCACCATCTGGCAGGCCAGCATGAATGTCCCATTGAGGAAGCAGGCTCCTATGTCCCAGTGAGAGTCACCAAATGACTGGGGCTCCACATTACTTCTTGATGGGAACCTCACAGCAGAACCACCTTGGTAGTTATTCCTGGATGCCAACCCATAGAGATCATGAGATGCATTCTAAGCCATCTTACTTGTGAGGTAATAATTTGCACAATAAGTTATATTGCTACTTAGTAACAAAAACTAATTGTAAAACATTAATTTCAAAAAGCCTCTTTGTAACAGCAACAAAGCATTCTGAAATGCTTAGAGATTAAAAATAACAAAATCTGAGTCTCCAGGTCTAAACCGGAAGGTGAGCCATCTT
>NC_034600.1:32209388-32231025 GCF_900095145.1 Mus pahari | reverse complement strand
GGGGGGGGGTATAGGAAACTTTCGGGATAGCATTTGAAATGTAAATAAAGAAAATAATAATAATAAAAAAATAATTCAAAATAAAAGGAAAAACTATAAAAAAAATAACAAAAACTTACTGAAGATTAGAGTATTACTAAATAAATGCATGTAGACTTAAATAAATGGAACTATCATGTTTAAAGTTTGGAAGATATAATAACACCATTAAAATATCACTTCTGCCCAGATTAATTTATTGGTTCTGTTGTGATTGCAATAAAAATTCTACCAATCTTTAATAAGAAAAATGGGTCAGTGGTTGTCTGAAGCCTGAACTGATGGAAGCTATATCCTACAAAACAGCCAAAGAAAGATTTTGGTGGTTAAATAGCGTTTTCTGGATCTTGACTGTGAGGATAATTTCATAGGGGAACATGTAACAGGAAAAGTTCATCTGTGAATGTATGCAATCAATAAGAATGATTTCACAAAAATGTGTAACCCAAAAATATCCCCATGCCTCTAGCACCCATTTCTATCCCTGGGTGCACTGATGCTATCAAACATTGTAGATTCATCTGCATAGACTTCATGCATATGTAAATATGTAAATATGTTCTCATGGGGAGTGTGTTTCTCTCAAAAAAATTGTAGGCATGCTACACATTCCTCTGTACATCTTGGTTTTTTTCCCCACTCAGTATATTCTGAAGACCCTCATCTATCAATCTATGATGGGTGATATAGACATTATCTCATATTCTCATAACTAGGTGATACAGACATGTCACAATTTGCACTATTAGTGTCCTGTTAATTCACATTCGTGTTCCTTACACACTTGTTGTTAGCCAACCCCATAGTGAATAGCCGTGGAAGTGTGTGAACTCTTGAAACTCTGATTTCTGCCCAAAGACTACTTTTCTAAAAGATGCAATGCCATGTTGATGAATAAAGCAAATTCCTTTTCATGTATGCTGCACAGACTGACACTAACACAAGCAACTATTTGCTCTTTCATCTTTGACAATATAGAAGATCAAAAATAAAGTCTTATTTACTATGAATTTATGTTTCTCTGTCAGATTGGGGATCTGCCTATAGGTTCTCAAGATGACTTGTGTATTCATTTCTGTGACCCATGTTTAAAACTTTTGACTGATTTCTCTATTACATTCTAAAAATACGTATTTATCTGTAGCTTCTTCTATAAACACAAACTATTTTTACTCTAGGAACGAATTACAAACACTTCTTTGAGCTTGTCATTTGTACGTTTTTGCATGTGTAGGTGTGGGTGGCTGGGTGTGGATGGGTGGATATACATGTGTGTGAGTGTACCTGTGTATTCATGCATGTAGAGGCTGGAGGTATGTGTTGGATGTCTTTCCTGATCACTCTCACTCTCTGCTCTATGTACTGAGGCAGGGTCTGTCACTTGTACCCGGACCTTGCTCAGCTAATCATAGTAGCCAGCTTGCTCCAGGGTTCCCCCATCTCTGCCACCTGTGCACTGAGACGGACGAGCTGCCTTTACAAGGTGCTGGGGATCTAAATTAATCCTTCTAGCACTATTTACTGGACGACCCACCTTCCTCCAAAGACCTGAAATGCTATCTGAATCACCCATATTCTAGGTCCGGTCCCATGTTGATTTAGATCCCGACTTTCTATTTCTTCTGCCGATCTTGCTACTCATTTAAGAATACTGGGCTGTTTTAATTATTACAGCTTTAGCACAAGCATCAGTAGCCCAAGAGGCTGGTTTCTCTATCTACGGAAAATATCCTAGCTGCGTTTGTTTCCTGGTAATATACTTGGTAAAGACCAACATTTATTTGAATTTTGGAACCAACTTGAATGGTTCCATAGTGGGTATGTTATTTTTATATTTTAATTGATAATATGAAATGTATTGACTACAAGAAATGAATATTTCTGGTTTTAATTGTCCCTATCCAAAAGCAATTACAGTATGCCTTTCATTTGGGAAAATGTTCTTTTGCTTGTCTTCAAATCTTTTACTGACATTTACATTTTTTCACATAATTCTTGCATATTTCCTTTCCCGTTGTCTTAATCTAATTACACTGGCTAGACACACTTAGAATTTGCTAATAAGAGCATTATAAAGGAAGTCTGCTCTGTGTTCATCTCAATGGAAATGTTTCCATTTCCTGTCAAGAATCATACTTTGTGTGTACATATTTGCCTAACATCTATCTATTGAAAGACTTCAAGACTTAAGAATGAAAATCAAATGTTATTAAATGCCTCTAAGCCTCCCAAAGGTGACAATATTTTTTATTTTACCTATGAATAGGGTAAATTTTCATAACACAGTTTTGTAATATTAAATATTTTGCATATCTAGGATAAGTTCTACCATGCTGCTTTAATTTTTTAATTTGCTACTGGGCTCTGTTTGCTATTTTATTGGGATAATCCATCAGCATTTAAAAGTAAAACTAACAGCTAGAGGGTTTCTCTGTTATATTTTGAAATCAGTACTATATTTGTAATATAGACGGTGTTATAAGCTTGGTTTTGTTTCTGGGTACTCAAAAATGTGTTAGATTGTATAGGAGTTCTCCACCCTTATAGGTCTGGCGACTTTATGTCACCTCATTGACCTCATTGAGCCTAGTTTTTCTTGAGAGAATTCTCAAGAATATATATATATATATATATATATATATATATATATATATATATATATTTCCATATAAGATATACATCTTGCATGTTTCTTCCATTAATTTTTATATGATAATTAGAAAAATGATTTTTTTTTACCAAATTTTGCACTATATCTAGCTTTTCAAATTTATATTTATAAATGTGACAACCAAATGCCTTGTAATTTTCTTTCTGTATATGCAGACATTTATTGATCTTATAATTGCATATTTTCCATTTTACTTTCTTCCTTTGGGTCTTCTTCAGATTAGCTATCTTTTAATGTTTACTCACAGAAGAAGGGAGCTATTGAACTTATTATGTCTATATTATATATAGCTATTGAATTTATTATGTCTATATGATATGTTATTTATTAATATTCATTTACATTTTTGATTTCCATTTTTCTTGGCTTTGCTTTATCTTTACCTTCTTAACCTCACAAATGAGATCATTTCAACCAGCCAGCTTTGTACTCTATTCACTATCATAGCTTTTCCTCTGATAAGGAGACCTGAATCCTTAGGAACATCCCATGTTTTTATTGTCCCTGTTGTTCTCTAGGTAGCAGTTCTGATGCATTCTTCAGCTTAACATTTCCTTTAAAAATATTTAATTTTTTTCTATGTGATTTCCATTAAATTTTGTTTTATGCTTCTAATTTCTGTTGTAATAAGAATACATTTGTTAGAATTTTTTCTACATTTTGTAGTGCATTTGTTTACCTCTTATAGATGTTTCATGGATACAAAAGGGTACGTACATCTCCTATTTGTGATAGAGGAGTATTGATGTTGTTTGTTGTGGGAAATATTATAAAAGGCCTGGTTCATTCCCACGTGTGTACTGCCTACTCTCTGCCCTGGCGACCTAACTGGCCATGCACTGGTGGGCAATGGCCAACCTGTTTTAATCTCATGGAGGCTCTGACTCAGAACTCCACAATCACTCCACCCAGCTCGCTAAGTTCTCACTGGCAGCTCACTTCCATGCCAGCCCTGTGTTTTAAATCCTCCACAGCCTTTGTGGTGCACATCAGGCAAACCCATGCTTTGCCACTGTACCTTTCTCTTGAACCCAGATGAGCCCCTGTGTGAAGGGAAACGCAACACAAACTCAGTTCAGAAACAATGGTAACTCAATCGCTGGGCACAACAACTAAAACCTAATCTTGCAAGCCTTATTAAAATCTAATTCTTCTCGTGGCAACCCCTTGCAGATACACCATGATACTGGGGAACACTAGCAGCTACATCTTACCCTTATGCTGTCCATATTCCAAAAGGACCTAACTCTCTCCTGCTTCCTCTCTTCCAACCTCCAACCCGGAAGTCCCACCTACTTGCCCAGTGATTGGATCCTTTATTCATTAGGAGATTGGTTCACATGAACAGCACTAGGCCCATCCACAACTGTTGTTGTTTTTGATTTGCTTTATTTTGGTTTTTTTGTTTGTTTGTTTTTTGTTTTTTTGGTTTTTGTTTTTTACTTATTTCCTGCAACTGAACACAAGACCTTGCTCACGCTAGGCAAGCTCTGTATGACTGACCTATGTCTCAGTCTTCTTTTTGCTCTTTACTTTGGCATGGTTTCTGCTATATAGCACTAGCCTGAAACTTTCTGTTTCTGCCTTCAGGATATCTGGATTACACCCAGCTTCACTAGACTGCATCTAATAAGAGTATTTAAAAACTACCTGTGGTAGTGCCATGCCAGTAAATTCTAGCACTCAGAAGGTAGACAGAGAAGTATAGGAAGTTCCAGGTCATCCTCATCTACAGAAAGAGCTGGAGAGCAGTCTATGTTATACAAAACTATCTCAAAAACTTAACTAATTTTAAATAAAATCAAATAAATGAATTATGTTTTATACTCACACACATTTATAGGCATATACACATGCGTATAAAATCTAGGTCAATAATCTTTCTTTTCCTTGCTTCTTTTGCACATTTAGTCTTTCATAAACAACTTGTCTCTATTCCATAACAGAGTACTTTCTAATGGAAGGGAAGAAGTTCCTTTGGCATATATGTTTGGAGGGCAAAAGTCAAGGGTCAGAGGGTACCATCTGTCCATCATCTGATCAGCCTCCCTGCTGCATCACAACACGACAGAGAAGCAGATAGGGAGATGGGTATATGCAGGAGGAATCAAGCACATGGGAAAGCCTTGCTGCATAGCAAGCATCCTGTGGTACTTCCTCAAGTATGAGGACACACTCCTGTGAGAACTCCACTAATCTCCCAATGGCAGGGCTCGCAAGACCTTCATTAAAGACGAGGCCCCATATCTTAAATATAAACCTCTCTATATTACCATACGGTGAAAATGCCTATAATACCAAAAGTGATCTATTCATTGCACCCTCCATCAAAACTCCAATGACATTAATCGCATAGCTAGCAGAAAACAGACTTTATATTTATGTGGAGGCACAGACGATAGCAAATAGACAAGAGGATCCTAAGCACAAGGAACAGGGTGAGGGATACCTCAGTTTCTGATTTCAAAGTTTACTACAGAGCCATAGAAACAAAACCAGCATGACATTAGCCAAAAGAAAACCATACACATGAACAGAACAGAGTAGAGAAGCTACAAGTCATCCCATACCTCTACTACCACTGATTTTTAGCAAAGATGTTGTCTTAGTATTCTATTACTTTGAAGAGACACTGTGACCATGGTAACTCTTATAAAACAAAACATTTCATTGGGGCCTGCTTAGAGTTTCAGAGGTTCAGTCCATTGTCAGCATGGTAGGAAGCATGGCAGCACACAAGCAGACATGGTGTTGGAGAGGTAGCTGAGAAATCTGGATCCACAGACAGCAGGAAGAAAGAAACGCTGGGCCTGGTTTGAACATTTGAAACCCTAAAGCCCACCCTCCAGAGACATACTTCCTCCAGCAAGGCCACACCTCCTAATCCTAAGGACTGACTTCAGGTTATCAGGTTAGGATGAAAGTATCTTTACCTGCTAAGCTATCTCACTAGCCAAAAAAATCAAAACAACAACAACAACAAAACCAAAGCAAAGCCCAGCAACAACAATACTAATGTAAAATGGATCATGGACATCAGTGCAAGATTTGAAATTCTAAAACTATGAGAGGAAAACAAAACCATGAGGAAAGATAGCAAGACATAGGTATAAACAAGAACTTTCTGGAAAATGACTTCAATAATAATGAAAATAATTGCAAGAATTTATAGATATATAAAATTTAAAACTCCCTGCACATCAAACAAAATAATTAACAGAGTAAAGAGACAATTTACTGAATGAAGTTGAGGTTGCTTTGGGGGGGGGGGCAACTATTCATTTAGTCAAGGATTCATATCCAGAATATATGCATAACTCAAAATATTATATATAAATAAAACAAATCTAATCAATTCATTGGCAAATGACTAGAATAGATAGTTCAAAGAAGTACAAATTAGTAATCAATATATTTTTAAAAATGATCAACACCTTTAGTCATTAGGATAATGCAAGCAAAATGGCATTGACATCACATCTCACTCCAGTGACACTGGCTAGAAAACAACAGAAATTACTAATGAATGTACAGGGGGAAGGAATCCTTAATCACTACTGGTAGAAATGTAAATAAGTAGAGCTAATGCACAAATTTGTATGGAGGTTACACAAAAACCCAGAACTGACTGGAGAGGAGGGTTAGTGGAGAGCTATGGGGAAGACACTTCGTATCAACTTTGTTGTATGTATAAGCACATACACACATGAACATGTAAATGCTCATACACAGAAAGAAAGGAGAGAGGGGGGGGAGGGGCAGACAGACAGTATTGAATACAAAGAGGAAAAAAAAACCCTAAAGCTTAACTATATTGTATGATCTAGTGTTACCCCTGTTGGGTATATCTTCTGAAAGAATCAAAATCAATACACATTAGAGATCTTTACATATACATGTTTATCGTGGCAGAATTCACAACCACATTTATGGAATCAACCTAAAGTCCATCAAAAAATGAATAAAGAGTGTGCAGTATACATCCATACTCTTCAGACAGAAAGAATGAATTATATTATCTGTGGGACAATACATGGAACTGGAGAACATTGTGTTAAGCAAAAGAAACTAGACTCGACAAATACCACAACTGCATTCCAATATCCTAGTCCTATATGGAATCTAGATTTTCAAAAATAATATATGAAAATGGAAGCTATTAGAGAGATGGGAAGGAGCCAGTAGGAAGAAGAAAAATAAATAAATAAAAGAGGGTGATGGTGGGTTAATGGGACCAAACAACACAATATTTATTGTGAAGATGCCACTGAAATACATAGTTTAGTACAAAGAACATGTTTTTAAATCTGAAAAAAATGGAATAAAGTAGGAAATATTTAATAACTCTGGGATAATAAAGAAAATCTTAATGCTGAACACATCTATTGTTAATCTGATAAAGACAAAATAGAAGGGCACATTAAAATTCATAAGGGTTATTGGTACATAAGGGTCATATGAACTGGTCACATATGTAAGAAATAGTTTATGGTTAACTGTTAGAATTTTTATTTTTAAAATTTTTTTGAAATTAAAACATGACATCATTTTTATTTTTTTCTTCCATCTCTCCAACCTCCTGAATAACTCTCCACCCCTACAAACCCTCAAAATCATGCCCACGTTTTAATTCTTCCTATGTGTTTTAATGTTTATATGTTTGTAAATGTGTAGCTGCCACCTTAGCTCACATGTTACTTGCATATGTGTGGTTTCAGGGCTGATCACTTGGTATTGAAAAACCAATCATCAGATGGGTGGGCTGGTCCTGGGGGGGATTAGTGTTTCCTCTCTCAGCATTCTTGCCTGTAGATCTTTAGAATACTTTTTTAATTTGGAACTAAATTAATATATTTATATATAAAACAATTTAAGTTAAATGTCTTTCCTACTTTTGAGGCTCCCAGTAGAATCTACATATCATGTTATTTTTCACATAATAAGCCTTCCTTTATACAAAAAATTTTTTTTTCTATTTTACTCAAGGTTTTTCTATATCTTTAGATTCTCAAATATTTTTTCTATTGATCATAAATATTCTTCCTATTTATCACTAAATATTGTTAGCTGTGCTCTAAATTGTACTTTCCTGTTGTGTTTTCTAAAACAGTATTCACATTTAGAAAGATGACTTTCTTGCGCTAAGTTTATACATAATGATCATCCTGAATGTCTGCTACATTGGATAATTTCCAGTTGAATTCCTCGCATTTCTTTCTTCTATTCAATTTAATCAATTTGCACCTCTAGAACAGTGAACAGTCAATTACAGAAAGAATAGCAGGTTTCCATGTTTGGTTCATAATTTTAACGAGGGATATGATTCAGGCCTCACAATAAGTAAATAAATAAATGTCATTTTAATGAGCTTTTACTGCCGTACTTTGGAGACTGTCGTTGGAATAGGAGTCGGAATAGGATAAGAGAAGTATTGACAAACCACATTAGTGGACCAAATCCTCCTTGCTATCCGTTTTTATGAATCAGTTTAAGGGAACTCAGCCATTCTTGTCTGCCCAGGAACAATAGGCTGCTATCATCAGGAATATTTACTGGTTGGTTCTTAACTAAAAATACTGGTCCTAGGCAGTTTCAGAATATACTTCAGCAACAATTCTAAGACATGTCTTGCCTAACACACAAAACATTTATTCCGTTGCTACCTATTTAACTTGTGTCGACAGGCACCTGCATCTGGACAGGCACCAGGATCGCCTAGACTGGTGGGATCCCAGCATTCACAACATGAGCTCTTCTGAAAGTGCTCATTGCCTCCTGTCATGTCCCAGCGCCACACTGTCTCATGCTTCCTGTGTGGGGCTCTAAGGAAAAGGAAAATGAAAGAGGCTGGTATGCAAACTCTTGGGAGTTTATATTTTCAAAGAAGAGGATGAGAGGAAGGAAAGACAATCAATCGGCTAACGCCTGCTAGGTTAAAGCAGGAAGGACACCGCTCCACGAGGAGGGAAAACTGTAAGGGAGATGTTGTGTATGACAGAATTGAGGAGTTTAGGGCAGGATTGGTGTTCAGAGCCTCCTATATGGTGGGCATCTACAGAGAAGGGTGCGCTTCAAAAAGACCAATAACAAGCCTGAAGTTAGGCAATATACCCAATAAGGTAAAAAAAAAAAAAAAAAAAAAAAATCAGTTTCCACTCTGAATTCTGTACCTCCAAAATCTAGCCCTCTTGTTCTTCTTCTTCTTTTTAGCTAGAATGTCAGAGTAAAGAGGGGAGACCCATGTAATGGGTTAAGAAGTAAGATATGTTCAATTTAAAGGTTACATGCCATCTGCTCTGAGAGCAAATGATAAGATAAAGGCATCCAGATGCCAGGGAAATCAGTCCCCACACCTCAGGAACGTATTGACTGGATGAGGTCCAGGCCTTCCTACACACCCTGCTCTGGCCACCTCTTGTCTCTTTGGTATTGTCAGAATTGTTGGAATAAGAGAGACTTTATGAGGATAAGAGAGAATAGTCCTGGGGTTTACTACGAGTACTGAGTGTATAATTTAAAATCTTCCCTTTTAAAAATAAAGAAATCAAACTCTCACTTGTGCTCTACACACCTGTTGACTCCTGACACTGATTTGAGGAAGAGAAGGGACTCAAAACTACAAGGGACACCTCCCTCTCTTCCTCTGTTTCTACCCAGCCTCTCCCCGGAGTGCTGTGCTGCTGTGTCTGGGAGTACCATTGACCTTGGAGCTACCATGAGCAGCTGCAAAGACATTCCCACTGGACATCTGGTTGGAGTCACTTGAAAGATGCAACTCAAGAAACCCTGGATCAGCAGGAGCAGATGCTGGCATGGCCCTTTGCCATGGTACCCAAGAACCACCTCTGATGTGATGTAGAACTCGGTAGGTATCGAGGAGACTCTCACATACTAGAATCTAGCCCACTCTGTGATGTCGTAATCATTATGTCTACCAGAGCAAAGTAACTGATCATGAGGCCCAACATGCATGAGTCAGCCTGAGTCTCCTTCCTCAGTAGGATGGAGCCTACTGTACTCAGCAGAGAGTCAGGTACTGAGTTAGGTTCCTGGTCTATCTCGAATCGCCAACACTTTCCCTTGCATCAGCTATACCTCATAGTATCTGTTGCCTCCTTGAGGTTATCTCATAGCCTAGACAGAAATTGATTCACTAACTAGCTCAGCTCATTTTCTGTAGTTCATTTCAAGCCAAATTTCGTCTGCCTTTCAGAGTTAATGACAATATTCCCCAAGCCCTGAGGGTCTCCTCAGTCTAGGATGACTTTGTCCAGCTGACCCTATCACTACTAACTGCATATAGACCTTCAATTCAACAGCTTCAATCCCATCACAGGAAAAGGGTTTAGTTCATTCTCGGGAACCCCAGACATGGTCAAAAGTCTGGCCACATCCTCCTCTGCTGTCAGTAACACCCACTACTAGTCTTAGGTAGGTATCCACTAGACACTTGGTTGGGAGCACTTGAAAGATCCAGCTCAAGAAACCCTGGATCAGCCTTGTCCATTAGTCTTTGGCTTGACCCAAGCCCACTGAGTTAGTTTTACCAGTTGCTAGCTACCATGGCCTGCTCGCTCTCAGCAGAACCAAGCAACAGTACGACACTAGGGAATCCAGAGCCAAGGCTAGTGGATATGTCCAGGAAGCAGCAAAGCATCTAGTTTTACTAATTTATGGTATGTTTAGGAGATGTGCAGACTGTATGGTTGGCGTTAAGTAGGCAGGGCTTTATGGCCTTCACTCTGTTGAGTAGGAAGACTTCTGCTTAAAGGTTATTAGTCCTCACTTTGCTCCATTGGATCCTTAATACTGAGTGGAGTTTAGAATATGTGGCTGTCTAATAGATATTTAATAAATTAAAGGGAGAATCTTTGAACAGTTTCATAAACCTTGTGTTTATTATTTTAGACTACATTGATGATGCACAAAGAAATAACTCAGCAAAGACTGAGTGACTCTTAGATCTTCCAAGGACCATCTTTGATAAACATCCTAAGTATACTATCACCCTAAGAATCAATCTGGCTGAACCAGGCTTGATCCTTTAGTTTATCAGTCCTCCTCTCAAACTCCGTTCCTCCCCCAGCTCTGCTTCTCCCAGCATCTCCTACATCATCCCACATGCTCTCCAGCAGGAACTCAGTCAGCTCTGTATCTCAAGTTACTTTTTCCAAAAGGAAATTCTAAACTAGGAAGTATCCTTTGAAAACAAGAAGGAGCCTCAATGGAAGAGTTAGAGAAAGGACTGAAGGAGCTGAAGGGGTTTGCAATCCCATAGGAAGAACAACAATATCAACCCACCAGACCCCACAGAGCTCCCAGGGACTAAACCACCAACCAAAGAGTACACATGGTGGGACTCATGGCTCCAGCTGCATATGTAGCAGAGGATGACCTTGTTGGACATCAATGGGAGGAGAGGCCCTCGGTCCTGTGAAGGCTCTATGCCCTAGTGTAGGGGAATGCCAGGGCTGGGAGGCAGGAGTCGGTTGGTGGATGGGGGAGCACTCTCATAGAAGCAGGGGTTGGGGGGATGAGATAGGTTTCCAGAGGGGAAACCTGGAAAGGGAATAACATTTGAAATATAAATAAATAAAATATCCAAGAAAAGAAAAGAAAAAAATAATAAATTTCAGATGGATTCAAATTTGCCTAAAACTGGCTAAAGAACTAAATCATGCACAAAGGGAATTGGATGACTATTAACCATTTAGAAAGGATATTTTGTAAGCTTACAGCACTAGAAAATACTTTAGAATGGGGAAAGCTAACAGGTTTACTGCTAAACCCCGAACGCCAACAAATTAATAAAACATAAAGTTTTAAAAGAAGCCCTGTGAGTGTGGAACATTTGCTGCCCAGTTACGAGTTAGCATGCCCTGCGTCCACAGAATCACATGTTACTCTAGTAGGCCATCTGTTATTCCAGTGACTGTAAAGCAGAGATAAAACAGGCCAGGAGCAAGGCAGCCAGCTACACAGCCATAGTGACAATCTCCATGTTGGACTGAGAGGCCCTGCCTCAAAAGAATAAGGTTCAAGAACAGTTGAGGAAGATTCTTGACATCAACCTCGGGCCTCCACATCACGGAATCACAGACCCATGCACATCCAAATACACACACACACACATACACACACACACACACACACACACACACACACCACAGACACACATCAGAGAAAACACCTAGAAAAAAGAAGCCACTGACTAAAACCATAGCTGTAGTATACTTGTATGTGACATGTTTACATAAAGTATATTGTATATGTATAATGTACAGATATTTAAAGCACATGTGATGAGCAAAAGATTAATTTTATGTGGAGTAAAATAAACTTTAAAACTGGGTTTATTAAACTTTCTCATCAAACCAAGAAAAGGAAATAATGATAAAATATTTTTAAAATCTAGAAATCAGTTTAATATCAGTAATAAAGTGTAAGTTAAAATAAAGATAGAATTTTATTGGAAAAACTGGCCAGAATAAAGAATATGCAATGCCCAGGACTGGAGGACAGACTGTGGGTGCATTTGGCTTCATAGCAGCCATGACAGTGCTTGACACAGCTCTTTAGGAAAGCAGTTTAGCAGGATAAATTAAGCATCAGAAAAACATCGTGATTTTTTTTTTTGATCTAGTAATTTCACTGTGGGTTCTCTTCTAGGGAAGTCATCTAAAATATGGAAGGGAATAACTATTTAGCAAGCTGTTCATCACAGATTTATAACCTAACAGTTTTTAAGAACCTATCTAGAAGTCCAATGAGGGTATGCTTAAGTAACCACAATGCATCATTTGAGAGATTTTTTATGTGGCCATTAAAATTATAGTTGGAAAGAAGCAAAGCAGAAAAAAATGTTCCTGTTCTAAAAAATATTAAAATGATACATACACTAAAGAGAAACTACCAAGTATTGCCGTGTAGATGGTAAAGATGTTTTAAATCTCCCCAAACATTCTGAGAAAAGCTGTTGCGCATGCCAGTTACCATTCTAAAAGCCCAAATGATCGGCCCATTACTAAAAGTGGACATGGATGAGAACCTTAGTCACAGGACGCCATGCCACTCCAGGGTTGCTCTAAAGCACAACTCACCCCCATCTAGGGAGGCTGAATCTCTGCTCATCTGTAGAAGCCACTTTCTCACTCTGAGAACAGACTTGTGAAGCAAGTCCTCGGCTGCTCTGTTCTCTGATGAACTCAAATCTCAGTCTGGCCTCACCCAGTCAGGAGGCACAGAGACTGTCAACTTAGGAAAGATGCTGCAGGGTCTCTGTATGTGAGGGCCCGTAACACACTGCTACAAAGGGGAGGCATGGAATGTCTGTGCCTAGATCACCACGTGTTTTCAGAATGTGACTAAGACAAGCCACCCAGGTTGTCAGGCAGCCACAGCACTGCGCAAAGTCTAAGGCAGGCTGGCGTCCTAGGTAAAGCTCACCCTGACCCTGAGTGGTAGCCCATGGTGACATTCTGCTGATAAATGATCCTCTTGAACAGGAAATAGAATAAATGACTTTCCTGAACTTAATAATACACTTGCCTTGAGCCTGACCCTAGGCACAGCATGTATTAACCCTTTGAATACCCTCACCAGCCTCACAAGGCGCGTGCTCTTGTGGTGTCATTTCCAAAAGAGGAAACAGAGTACAATGCAAGCCTCACTCACTTGGCTGGTAAAGGATGAGGTCAGGAATCGGATCCGCAGTTGGGCCCCAATTTGCTGAAGTTAATATTTTATGCATTTGGTTTTTGTTTGTTTGCTTTTGTGAGGCAGGGGAGTAAGTGTTTTATGTAAGCCCTCTACCACTGAACCACATCCCCACTCTTTTGGTGTTTGTTAACTGTTTTAGATCATGACCCTCCTGCCTCAAGTTCCCAAGTGCTATGATTATAGACATGAGCCACCACACCTGACCACAGGTAAGTATAAAATTTAACCACTGATTTAGAAATGCTTCTGTTGACCTTAAGTTCCACTACCTGATTTGACCTTATACATCCCCTTTTTGACTGGCTGGTGAAGAAATGCATGATTTATTTATCTCCTTCATCAGAAAAGGTATCTCTCTGAACTGGATTGATTGGTGCCTCCCTCCAAATTTGTATAATGAAGCCCCAATTCCATGTAGAAGAGATCATGGCCTTGTTTTCAAGCTGGATTCTTAGAGAGCTAATCAAATTCCAATTAAGTCACTAGGGTAAGCCATAGTCCAAGATGACAAACGGGGAGACTATAAAGGAAGACTAACAAGACAGATACATAAGGTGAGTGGTCACGTGAAACTGACGAAATAAATTTTCAACTTCTCTGCCAGCCAAAGAACACCAAGGAATGCTAGGAAGCCACCAGAAGGCAGGCAGAGGAACCTCCCCAATGTCACCACAGTACTGCATCTCTACATTGATCTTAAGGAAATTGTAGCAAACTGTAAGTGTTGTCTCCTCTTCCTGTCCTCATTGTCCATCTACATAATAAAAATATTTTGTTTGAGCAAACAGCTGAGGCAGATGATTAGGTATAAAAGAGGGGCCTAGGCTGGAGGGTTGGTTGAGATTCCACATGTGATGCTGAGAAGTATCTGTGTGGTCCAAGGATAGAGAGCAAGGCCCTTGAAGTCCCCCTTATATCCCAACTAAAATCAAAGATTCTGTTTGAGAATGTGTGTGCGTGTGTGTGTGTGTGTGTGCGTGTGTACATGTGTGTGTGTGTGTGTCTCACTGATTTAAAAGCAGAATTTAAAGCCGTGCATGGTGATGCTCATCTACAATATAAGTGACTAGGAGGTAAAAACAGTAGGATCAGGACTTCAGGACCAGTTTCAGCTACACTGCAAGTTCAAGATCAGCCTAGGCAATATGAGACATTGCTTCAAAAAATAAAATGTGTGTGTGTGTGTGTGTGTGTGTGTGTCTGTGTGCCTATGCTTGTGTACATTAGTGTTTGTGTGAGTGTGTCTGTATATGAGTGTGAGAGTATGTGTGTATGTATGTGTGTGTGTCTGTGTATATTAGTGTGTGTGTCTTTATATGAGTGCATGTATATGTCTGTGTATATAAGTATATGTGTGAAAGCGTGTATGTGAGTGTCTGTGACAGTGTGTATATGTGTGTGTGTGTAAATATGTGGCAGGTAGGATGGCTGGGGAGATATTTACCCCACAAGCCTGACAATTTAAGTTCAGGACCCCCAAATATACATTAAAAAGCCAGCTACAGTAGTACAGGTCTGTAAGGCCAGTGCACTCCTTCTGGGAGACAGGAAGCAGAGACAGGAGACTTTTCAGAAGCTTGCTGGCCAGCTAGCCCGGTACACACAGCAACAGACAAGGTGGAAGGCGAGGACGGATGCTCAAGGCTGCTCTCTGACCTCCACAGGCACTTCATGACATGCATGCACATTTATTCACACAGGAACATAGACACATCTACATGTACACCAAAAAAAATTTTTTAAGCAAACAAAAGCAGAATTGGTTTCATTTCCTCACTTGATATTTTAAAGTGTCACTAATAAACACAGGATCATATTTTATCTCCCATAGACCAATTTTATTGTCTTCAAGTACCATGTCCTAAATGTGTCAAGAAAAAAATTGAAATTACTAAGCAATAGTTGACACATTCACTTTTGTTCATCAACACTTGCAATAACCCATAAAAATATATTTGGCATCCAGGCAAAAATAATCATTATTCTATTCAGTCTTAATAAGTCTAAGATTTTCCTTCTGTTTGAAATATCATAGAGTAATATCCAATTTGTGGGGTGTGTGTGTGTGTGTTTTAGAGTATTTACTTCTAATAAATAGGTTCAGAATAACTGAGTGAGGGCTCACTTCCCAGTGAGGTAAAGACAATAAAGATTCTCTATTAAATAAAGAGCAAAAATTAAACAATGCAGATTAGCATGCTTCCTTTTCAAAATGCAGCCAACAGAAGGTCAAAGCTGGTAGGTTCTCCAGAAGGCTGGATGTTAATAGTTTAGGGTTAGGCTTGCATCTGGCCTTGAAGGAAATGACTTCAGGGGGACCAAGAAAATAGTTGTCACAGTGCTTGCTCTCAAATCTGCCTAAGTTGAACTTGAACTCGGGGTGTATATCCTTAAAACAGATGGTTCACCCTGTAATCACATTTAGTAGGTGTGTGTCTTTGTGTCTGTGTGGTGTGTTTATATGTGTATATATGTGGTATATTTGTGTGTGTATATTTGTGTGTGTGTATGGTATGTCTGTATATGTGTATGTGAGATATATATATATATATATATGCCTATGTATATGTATGTCTGGTGTATGTATGTATGTATGTGTGTGGTATGTCTGTGTGTGTGCATATGTGTATGTGGTGTGTCTATGTGGTGTATGTGGGGGGATGGACATAAAAGAGATGAGACCAATGGTCATATAGTGCCACAGACTGGACCTCACTTTGGGTCCCCGATCTGTGGGGAACGGGTCTCTTGGTTGCAGGTGAGCAAGGATTCGGTGAATGAGTGACAGACAGTCCACAGGAGAGAGGGTGTAAAACTGAATGCATTCTCATAAAGTGAACACCAGTGTTATAAAGTACAGAGAACAAAGGGGTAGGATGTCACAGTAGGCAAAGTACATTGAAGTTACTTGACACAAAACAGAGGAATGACTTCAAAGGGACTTACAGGAGCCAGGTAATGTTTATAGTTAAGATAAAGCAGTTCTGCCTAGGGTCAGCTAAAGACAGGTAAGGATTTCACACCTTAGTCACAATTTGTGCTACTCCTTTGAGCCTTGTGAGAGCTAGCACCAGGGGGCTCAGCATTAGCAGACCTTCTCATGAATAATACAATACCACAACCCCCTATTTCCTAGGCCTTGGTAAATACTTGCATATGGAAAGTAACCTTTTCACTGAATTCTGAGCTCCTGGCTTTAAGGAATTTTCAGGACTTTGGAACACTGGCTTTAAGGGTATGTATTTCACCTATGGTAAAAGTTTAATCTTTAAAGACATTAATAATACTGAAAGAGAGCATACATCATACTAGCATGCGGATAGGGTTCGTGTATATAGATTATTGGAAATGCCAAGACTCCAGGAGGCTGAATCTCTTTGAGACTCTTTTCCTCAGGACTCCTTCAGGTTTTTAGGGCTGTTGTGAGCCACCACTGAAGTAGGCGTGGCAATATAGGGTCAAAAGAGAGTTCTCCATGCTAATGAGATACCTAGAGGCCATGAGAGCTTAGCCAATAAGCTTCCCTTCCCGAATATTCTTCCCTGTAAAAGGTATTTAATCCCAGGCCCACCCTAGGAAGTGGGGTATGATTTTACGCAGGAATTTTCCACCATGACAATAAACTGTTGGGAACCAATGACTGTCTCTTTTCACCAAAATCTGCCATGGGGAGCCATGAAGAAAGCCTTCACCTACAGAGCCATAGCCTAATCTCCCATAGAAGGCCTCTCACCTCTCTGTACTCCCAGCTACAACTGCCACCAAGCCTGCATTCACCAAGCCAAGGACAATCATTCCTGGTGCCTGGATGTCCAAGAGTCTAAGAATCCTATGGCCCTGGCCTCACTGCAGGCCTGGGGACCCAGCTTTCCCACACCTCAGACTGGACTGCCCTTTCCCACCCCGAGTGGTGTCTCAGCACTTCCCTTCAGCCCAGCACCTACCCTGGCAGCAGTGTGGGATATAAGCACAGTCAAACTCCCTTCTATCTGCCTCCCCAAGAGGCTATGCCTAGTAGTGGGCCAACGGGGCAGCAGACCATGAAAGGAAGCATGGTATGTACGTATGTGGTATATCTGTGTGTTATGTGTATGTGGTACGTGGTGTGTGTGTGTAAGCCAAATCCAGCAACAAAGCAAAGAAATGCTGGATGCAGAGATAATTACCCCTTAGAGTGAAGTCCTAGATGGCCAGTAATATTTAGTTCTGTTCCTGGCTCTGTTTTCCATCCCATGTGTCATGAGTTGTCTCACTGACATTTTCTCTGAGGTACATTTAATAATTTCAAATTGGCCTTCAACAAAAAGAAGTCTGGCCTTATGACCCAGGCCTATAATCTGCTGTTTACAAGGTGGAGCAAGGGGTTGCAACTTCAAGGCCTGCCTCGGCAACTTCCTAAGACACTGTCTCAAAATACAAAGTGACCAGAAAGGTGGGGGTATATCTCAGTGGCAGAACCCTTACTTAACATGTAAGTATGATGCCAAGGTTTAATCCTAAGATCCACACAAAGGGGGAGGTGAAGGAAAGGCCTATCATTCTGCCATAACAGTCCTTAAAAGCCAATAGTTGAAGATGTAACTTGAATACTATCAGAGGAACATGCATGGTGTCACCACAAAGGTAGATATGGTCGCATATGCCTATAATCCCATCACTAGAGATCACTAGAGAGGGGTGTGGTGGATTGTAAGTTCAAGGCTACCCTGGAAGTCTATTTTAAAACAAAACAACATTCACTAGGCCTTATAGAAAAGTATGAAAAGAGAATTAAAGGAAAAGACTATGAAGTCAAGCTGGAGAGGTGGATCAGAAGTTAAGAGCACTGGTGGTTCTTCTAGAAGATGTCAGTTCAGTTCCCAGAACCCACATGACAACCCACAATGCTCTGTAACTCAAGCACCAGGGGATCCAACGCCCTCTTCTGGTCTCCATGGGCATTTCGTGCACTCAGTATACTTAGATGCAGCCAAAACATTCATACACATAAAATAAAAATAAATTTAAAAATCTTTGAAAAAAGTATAAACTTATGAGTCCGATTTTCAACAAAAGTTTCAATTTTGCCATGTCAAGGCAACTGTACAAGATTCTCATGTAGCTTCAAAGAGTACCATAACAGTGCTGTTTTCCAAAGATGATCAAGATACTTTTAGATTCCCTTTAGAGCAGAAGATGGCACCTTTTGAACATCTTAAAAGAGCTAAAAGGTGATAAATCATTTTAGACAACATACAAGCTAGTTTTATGTGGACTTGACACAAGCTAGAGTCATTAGAGCAGAACAAGTGTCAATTGAGATAATACCTCCATAAGATTGGGCTGTAAGCAAGCCTAAATCATTTTCTTATTAATGTGGAACAGCCCAACCAATTGTGGGTGGTGCTATTCCTAGGCTGATGGTCTTTGGTTCTATAAGAAAGCAAGCTAAGCAAGCCACCAGGAGCAAGCCAGAAAGCAGCATCCCTTCATGGTCTCCGCATCAGCTCCTTCCTCCAGGTACCTCCTCTAACTGCTTTTGATGATAAACTGTTATATGGAACTTTGAGTGAAAGAAATGTCACCCCCATCCAAGTGGCTTTTGGTCATGATGTTTCATCATAGCAATAGTAACCCTAACTAAAGACAAGCAAGTTGTTTATCTCTTATTTCCCTACCTTGCAAGGGTTTTTGTGGAAGTTAAATGGATAATTTACAAACAATGTTTAGTACAAGACTTAGCACCTGGCAGGCATCCAGTCGGGCTATATGAGCATTATTTGTCGTTTAGTCAGAATTTTTATGATTCTTGGAAGGTATGTAATGTTTCCAGACTGTTGAAAGATTTTGAGGCTAAGTCTTCAGTCAAAGGAATGATCCTTTCTCATGCCAACGCTTTACAGCAAGAGACTAGAGAGCAAGACATATACAGGTGTTTTGAAGTCCATCAGCTGGAGATATTTTGGATGATAGTCTCAAGTTTAATAAAGGACAACAACCTAGTGTGAATAAAATCCGTGCACTATCTTTGTAATATGACTACTTTGAAAGAAGAGGGAAAGAAACTAGCTCTAGCTCTTTACAACAAAGGCTCTGTGGTGTTGTGTGATTTCCATGACACTTGATTGTTTTCAGAGTCACGCCTGGCTTGTTCTCAGGGATGTTGACAAATGCAGAGCTGCACTGTGTGCAGTAAAATAATACAGACACCTGTGCCCTCACGCTTCCTGACTCTAATTTTATCTCCCCCACGTGTTGTTTGTCTTGCTCTAAGTTCCTACGAAGCATGGGGGCTGGGGAGGGGGAGGGTTCTTAGAAGGTTCATGATGGTACTATCCACTCCAGTGCCACTATGCTTTCAAAATGAGAAGTCTCATTTGCCATTGTGACACAAACAGGGCTTGGGTTTCTTCTTGATTCTCTTAGGCTTGCGACTCCTGGAGCAAGTTCTACCTCTTCCATTGTAGTTCCCGCTGGAAGTCCGTACAGAGTGCTGGTGTGCATGGCCAGAAACACAGTTCGGCTTATCAACTTGCTATGTTGACATATGTCACAGGACAGAAAAGATTTTAGATTCATTAGAAGCATAGTTTGGGAAGCTAGCATGAGGAAAGCAGGGTTTGATGAGGTATGAATTCAATTTTCTGTTCGCCATGGTGCAACGCTTATCTAGTCACCTAATAACTATTATTGAGTGGTCTTCTCCAAGAAGATCTTGAGACAAAAATTAAAGTGCCTTGTTAAATTAAGGGAAATTTAAATGTTATGCAGGAAAGAATGGATGCACAAATAAAAGTACTAAAGAATAAAATATAAAACTTACTGTGATATAGAGGGGGAATTGAGATATACAGCTAATCCTATATGTATGTGATGTAAGTAACCATAAGGATATATGTCAAAATGTTTACTGTGAAATTTCACTCTAAATACTGTGAATTTCTTAACTTTTTTTTGCCAGTAAGCATAGGCTATTTTCATAAGACAATATAGAAAATAATTTGAGAAAAAAAGAAAATTCTGACTTTGAGGAATTTAGGGAGGCGTCCTAGGAAGATGGTGTTTGAGTGTGTTCCTGACAATGACTGGGGATGTAACAATGGGAGTGACCAGAACATGCCATGCTCACAGGTTAAATCTGCATGCTAGGCTGTGAGCCAGCTCATTCATGACTATAGAATATAAGCCTCAAAACAACAACAACAACAACAACAACAGATAATCATCAACCTACTACAGTCTTACTTCCAGAACTCATGGGTCTGATATTTAAGGAGTTCATACATTGAGTGAAGTTTCAACCTATATATGCAGCTTCAGGACCTAATTATAAACCTGTGCATTAAAGATCTCATTGTAGAAATGCACGGCAGAAACTCAGGGAGTGGAGAAACTCTGTGTGTGTGTGTGTGTGTGTGTGTGTGTGTGTGTGTGTGTGTGTGTGCACGCGCGCGTCTTAGTTACCATACAGGAAACTTTCCTGCTATGGTATAGAGTTACTCCTGAAAAGGTTATGAATAGTTTTTTTTAATATTTTACATGAATATTTAAAATTTTTATCATTGAAAATCCATGCCAAAAGAGAAAATCTTCATTTGCTCCTCCCCCCCCCCATTACCAATTGTTTAAAGGGAGCTGTTTTTTTTGTTTTTGTTTTTGCTTTTGTTTTTTTCAAAGGGCTCTTAGCTAGCAGTTGCTACATATCAACTGATGGGTACCAGGGGCTAGACCTGGCCTGTGAGTAAAGACGGCTCACCCAGATAAAGATCTACACACTGGCTTCTGTATGGACAGTGCTTGCACAGGGCCCAGATTCTGGCTGTGGTGTTAATGGAACAAATGAAGATTGTTCACACACAGGGCACTTCCTGAAGTATGAGATGAGCAGAAAGCTCACCCCTCTGCTTTTCCACCTGATGTGCTCATTTCCATTAAAGACCAAGCTTATAATAACTATTTAGACAGAGGATGAAGTGGAAATACTTTTGCATGACCCTGAGCTTGTCAGGTATCCAACAGCAACATATGTAGCATCTCCACAGGTTGAAGACATTGCTAAATGGGCAGATTTTCAGGGTGGTTTTTTGTTTGTTTGTTTGTTTGGTTGGTTGGTTGGTTTTGGTTTTGGTTTCTGGTTTTTCGAGACAGGGTTTCTCTGTATAGCCCTGGCTGTCCTGGAACTCACTTTGTAGACCAGGCTGGCCTCAAACTCAGAAATCCGCCTGCCTC
>NC_034600.1:32175650-32209068 GCF_900095145.1 Mus pahari | reverse complement strand
TATATATATATATATATATATATATATATCTAGATCTAGATCTAGATGTTTTTCTTTATCCAGTGAAGACAAAAATCTGTGCAAATATCACAAAGAATATTTTTAAAAGTTTTCAAAAATTGTATCTAGATTTTACTATAGAATATGGAAAAATGCTTTATAAAAACTGATATATCAAAGAGGAAACTCGGACTCCATTCATTGGCACCTCCCTATCAAGTCATCAGGATTAAAGTTCCCTACTTTATTGCAATGGACTTATTGATTCAGCATTTATCTCCAGTGAGAAATTATTTCACAATTTTCAATCTAAATACCAAGAATGATCTTGCTACTATTTGAGCCTCTAATTGGATACAATAATTTATAATTGTTTATTACTTTTATTTTTTTTATAGCCTAGCCATTGCCCCTCCATCTGCCCTCCCACAGTTCCTCATCCCATTCCTCCTCTCCCCATCTCCAAGAGGATGCCTCCCCTCCTGTCAGGCCTCCCCACTACCTGGGGCTTCAGGTCTCTTGAGGGTTAGGTGCATCTCCTCCCCATGAGGCCAGACCAGGCAATCCTCTGCTGTATTTGTGTCAGGGGTCCTTGGACCAGCTCATGTATGCTGCCTGGTTGGTATCTCAGTGTCTGAGAGATCTCAGAGGTCCAGGTTAGTTGAGACTGTTGGTCTTCCTATAGGGTTGCCCTCCTCCTCACCTTTTTCCAGCCTTTCCCTGATCCAACCACAGGGTTCCCAACTTCAGTCCATTCATTGCATGTAAGTATCTGCATCTGACTCTTTTAGCTGCTTTTTGGGCTTCTCAGAGGGCAGCCATGCTAGGCTCCTGTCTGTAAGCACACCATAGCGTCAGTAATAGTGTCAGGCCTTGGAGCCTCCCCTTGAGATGGATCCCAAGTTTGGCCTGACACTGGACCACCTTTCCCTCAGTCTCTTCTCCATTTTTGTTCCTGCAGTTCTTTCAGACAGGAACAATTATTGGTCAGAGTTTTTGACTGTGGGATGGCAACTCCATCCCTCCACGTAAGGCCCTATTCTTCTACTAGAGGTGAATTCTATGAGTTCCCTCTCCCCACTGTTGGGCATTTCATCTAAGGTCTCTCGCCTCCCAGGCCTCTGGTACTTTCTAGAGGATCTCCCCACCTCCTGTTCCCTGAGGCTGCATATTTCCATTCATTCTACTGGCCCTCAGGGTTTCTCTCCTGTCTCCCGCCCCTTCATACCTGATCATGTTCCTTTTTCCTTCCCCTTCCTCTCTCCCACCCAGGTCCCTTCCTCCCTCTGCCTCTCATGATTGCTTTCTTCTCCCTCCCAAGTGGGATTGAAGCATCCTCATTTGGGCCCTTCTGCATGTTAGCCTTCTTGAGATCTGTAGGTTGTGGCTACTATAATTTTCAATAAATAGAAATTGAAGATAAGCCACATGGGTTATCTCAAGCAATATGATGTTGACATAAAGCTAGTCTTAGATTCTCTAAATTAAAAATGTTTTTTTTAAAAAACTCAATGATAATTTGTTTGTTTGCCATGAATGCTTTATTCCTTAAGTAATTTCCAGATGTCAGCATTCAAAACTTTTCAAAACTTCAGAACACTGTCTTACCAAGGTTCCTTCTTATGCTTCAAATTATACAGTGCCTTTACTTTCTTTCCATAACTTTAAAATTGCTTTGTAAGTGACTTGCTCAGCATTTCTCAGGCCCAACTGGGAGCCCTGCCTTTCCCTGAGTAAGTGCTGCCAAGTAACGGCGATATCACCAGAACATTAAGATCAATAATCTTGAAACATTGGGGATTTTCTTTTCTTAAAAAACCATGTTTTTACTGGTTATTATATAATTTCCCTTGGAAGGTAGAGACTATTTGAAGATTATTATCTATAGAGAAATAAAAAAGATGTAGGTATAATGAGAAGGAGCAGAGTGCTCTGTGCCCTCCATGATGAAGGTCCATTATGAGGGAAATGGACTGTGCCCTTTGTGTGTGCCTCCTGTGGCAACAGCTCCATCTGAGGGTGCACAGGCCCTCAGGATCCATCTGTGGTTTCCCAGGCCCCGGTGTTCATCATCGGTAGTAGCAAGTTTACTAATTGTGAGAATAGACTCTTTGATAGGAACCAAAAGAGCAGAGAAGTCTATATCCCGGCTTGACCAGATTGCTGGTTAGATAAGCAAGATTTTCAATATGAAACAATCAGAGTATCTGTGTTGCATTTTTTCCTTCTGGGCCTTATAACTTATTTTCTCAGAGGAATGAAGTCAATCTAGAATGATGCAAGGCTGTAAGGAAATCAAGGATCACTTTTTTTCATCCTGACTGAGACAGTGAGGTAGAAATGGGGAGTGCCAAGAACTTATAGGCAGACTGGAGCTCACTTCTGTACATTGGAAAGAATCTGCAGAGTTCTTATCTTCCTTCTTGGGAAGAAAGCAAGGATCTCTCCCATCTGCTCATCACCAGTCCCTAAAGCTCATAGTCACCCTTGTGAGTGAATCACCACACCTTATGGGGAAACAGAATGCCTTGTCAAGGAATTGGTGGCCTACCTCCGTAAGTGTCTGAGAGAAACATCCTCACTGAGGAACAGTTTAAGTGCAGTCATTGCTGGAGCACCTTAACAGCCTTCCGAAGTTCCTTTTGTATTTCCAGATTCTTCCCATCTACTCTGACTCTGAGAAAACCAAGGAGCCTCCTAGCAAGCCGGCATGAAAATAAGAATTACACTGGAGATCAGATGCAGAACTAATCTTTGATTTAATCCTACTCAGCCTTGTGCCCAGTGTTTCAGAGTTGGTCTGGGTCCAATGTAGACAGAGGTTAAACAAATTAGCACACACACGGATGGTGGGAGCGGCATTTTCAGAGTTATTTGAAGATTATGTCCACCTTGCCAGCTCAGACTTGCAGCAAGTAAGTAAACTTAGATTAACCCGAGATTAATCCAAAGACAAAAGAACCTTCAGCCAGACGACTGAGATAGGAATGGGGGTGCGGAGAAAAGTATGCTATGTCCTAATCACTGGGAGAGAGCCCGCCATCTATCTGAGCCAAGTCTGTCCTGATCTATAATGAGATCAATTGTATCTGAAGCTCTTTGGGTCCTGGCACCTGGACAGACCCAGCAGGGCAGCACTGAAGAGCAATGACCTCACTGGAGAGCACATCCAAGGCCACCAACCTCCATTTCTGGTACTCCCTTCCACCCTCCCTCCTCTCTTCAGCCACTGCTGGACTGCCAGTTGCCCAGCAAGGCAGAGCTAGTCTCCAAAGTAAACCATCAATGCAGTACACTTGCAGTCTTTTTTTCCAGTGAGCCTAGGAAGAGCTTTTCTATGTTAAACCCACCTGAAATGTTACATAAGTTGAAGCGCTTACTAACAGGAACCTAGTGTGGCTGTTCCTTGGGAGGTTCGGCCAGCAACTGACCAATGCAGATAAGGATGCTTGGAACCAACCATAAGACTGAGCTCAAGGATACTGGGGGGGGGGGGGCTGGCAGAAGGACTGGAGGAGCAGAGGGGGATTGCAACCCCATAGGGAGACTTATGATGGCTGGCCAGAGTACTCAGTGCTCCTAGGGATTAGACCACCAAACAAGGAGTGTATAGGGAGGGATCTATGGTTTCAGATATATATATGCTGCAGAGGATGGCCTTACCTGACAGCAATGAGAGGGGAGGCCCTTGGTCCTGTGGAGGTTTGATGCCCCAGTGTAGGGGGATGCTGGAGCTGTTGGTTGGTTGGGGAGCACCCTCATAGAAGTGAAGGGGAAGGAGGAGAGGGCAAATATGGGGTGGGGGGTTTGAGGAGGGGTAACTGGGAAGTGGGATATCATTTGAGATTAAACACATGGAATGATTAATAGAAAAAGAGAAAGGAAACAAAAAAAGAAATTAGCTAGTTTCCAAATGGTTGACCTTATTTATTTATTTATCCCTTACAGCTCAAGCTTTATAAATCAGACTTATAGAAAACATTTAACCACCTTCCATCCCCTTCAACATGAAATGTTTCTGTCTAAATATATAAATGTGGCTCTCCATTCAGCCATCCCATGGACATAGAAAACTAAGGGTGTGGCTTCTGGGTGCCTCTCTAGAAGAAAAGCTAAGATGCCCTATCACCCTAACCTTTTACCTCTTTCCTTTCTTTCCTCTTTACTACAGAAAAGCAAAACGAGAATATCTTTGTGAACCATTCTGATTAGTGATTCCACAAGAGTGTAACTGGTGTGAAGGAGAATCACAGAAAGGATGTTCAAGCTCTAAGTCAGCTGGGTGCTGGGAAAGCAGAATTTCCCTACCAGGAAGAGAAAAAAAAAATGCTTAGGGAGAGTCCGATGCCAACACATTTCTACAAAAAAAAATGACATAGAAGGCCTTTTGGATTCCAGATAACTCTTACAAAATATTTTGATGGATTAAATGCAAAAAGTGAATCAAGCATATGGATTAAATTTTCATTAAAATACAGATGGGATTTTTTTTTGTTATTAAATTAAGTAAAATGTTTGGCAAAGTAGATTTGGTTTTGGCCAATCCCAGGGACATTTGAAAAACAATTTTGAGCAATTCAGTGAACTAAGCTGAAAGCCAAGCTTACCCATCTCTAGAGTTTGGAAAAACTGAAATCTGGCATATATATAAGGATCTGATTTAGTGTCAAATATGTTTCTTAAACACTAAAAGTGCCTACGTGCTTTGAGAACACAGTTGATGTGCCGGAAGGTATTGAGTAACTCAGGTGCCTAGTACATAAAAGGCAGCAATCCACTGACCTGAGAAAAGGTGAGCCATTCCCTTCCCCCACCCAGATATTAAGGACTGACTCAAAGCCAGAGAACTCTGTATTTGCAACTATGCTGTCTAGCCTAGAAAACTGACCCCAGACAGCAACTGACTAGGAAACAGTCATTGAAGAGAAAAGATATCAACATAGTTGGCTGGTTGACAAGGGGCTTTTAATACCTACATTGACTAGAAGGATTTTAAACAGCAAAACATGATATGCATATTGATGAAAAAGTGAGGTCATAATATTTAGGCTTTTTTTTTCCCTACAGCATCAAGAACTTGGATTTACTTATCTAAAGAAGAAGAAAAAAAGTCCCAAAGGAATTTTGCATGGAAATTTTTGGCACTCAAGTGCAAGTCCATTTGAATATCTTTTCATCAGTCCATGGGTTACTGGGAAAAAAATTAATCCACCTATCACTAACATCTGATACATGACTATACATGAAGTTTCAAGTTTAGTAATCTTTTGTTCCCTCCTATTATGAAACACCACTGAACCCCTATTAAAACCTCAGCTCTGTGCTGGTATTGTAGAACAGGATCATGTGAATAGTCAAGTTTCTGGTAACTGGATGTTAAGCATCGACTCAGTGGAGGTTTATATTTAAACCACTTAGAGTAGAAATATTTGTAAGTCCATGTCCCATTCTTTTGTGTCCTTAAGAAGAGGGCTGTGTGGTATTGGGAGAACAGTCTGAGGGTGGCTGGGGTGAGTAGAGCTGCTGACCTCTGAGCCACATGATCTCAACTTGAAAGGCTCTTTTTGGTTTTTGGTCTTTTGGGGGACATTTTTCTATATAGCGGATACATCAGAAAGACAGAATGGCTGGAGGGGTTTAAAGTAACAACAACAAAAAACATTTCATGGCAGAATTCAGGAGTTTATAAAATCATTGCAAAGGCCAGGATTATGAGGACGGAGTGTGCCCAGGATAGCACACCAACATACTAGAGAGGAAGGTTTCACAGATGTTCCCCATCACCCTGGTTGACTAGCAGGAGAGTAGATGGTTCTCAGGGAGTCATCTGGAAGGCTTTGAGGAACCTCCCACTGCTGCCTGGTGATGCCCACATGCCCAGAAAACGGCCTCTCCTCCTTTTCTATAGTTGACCCCTTCTCAGTAAGACTTGAACTAGAAAGAACCCTATAGTAAAACGAAATATAGTTTCTAGACTCCAGTCCAGGTGCACAGGAGAGGGTATGAAGGGAGGAAATTCTCCTCATTTCTAACAGATTACTGACCCACACGTGTCCTCTGGCTTTGTCCAAGTGGCTTTTTCGGGCCATCCTGCTCATGTATCCCTTTGTTCTTGCACCTGATTCCTAGAGTTCCACTTGCCTGTGCAGATGACCCCAGCAGATATCCTTGCCTCCGCTCCATCAATGAGCTACCTGTCACTCACTCTCCCCCGTTCCCAGTTTGAACTGTTTCAGCTCAGGATTTTTACTCTGTGTACACGAGGCCCTACAATGCCCTCCTCTCTAGTACATCTGCCCCCAGCCTGCTTCGTCACTTACTTTTCTTGCTGGGGTAAGATGCCAGACAAAAGCCACTTATGGGAAGAAGGGAAGGTTTATCTGGGGCATGGTTTGAGGACCATAGGCCTCATTGTAGAGGGAAAGCACGGCAGGAGCTTGAGAGAACAAGTTACATCATACCTACAGTCAGAAACCATAAAGGGTCAAATACTGGTGCTCAGTGAGCTTGTTTCTTCCTCCTTTCTATTTAATGTAGAACTCCAGCCTATGGGATGGTGGCAGCTACTTTCAAGGCATGTCCTCCTTCCTCGGTTTGCCCATTTTTTTGGAAAAGCTCCCCACAGACATACCCAGAAGTGTGTCTCCTAGGTTAACTCCAAATCAAGTCGAGCTGACAATAAAGGTCATACCTACTCTCACTGAACTGACAATTTTATTCCACGGGCCCACATCCCACATAAGATTAATCAGTCTTCCGCAGCACTATCATCATAATCTACCATAAATGCAAACTAATCATCTAACATTCAGTTTAAGTCTTTTCAGGATGGAAACCCTAATTTCAAGATAAAATTGTCATGCCTTCTCTTAGCATGAAAAACTCTTCATAATTGGGTTCAAGTGTGTCCCCCTGGCCTTTGTTCATAAACTCCGTAATACCTTCTGATATTACGCAATACAGAATGTTTTCTGTCCATATAATACAGAGAGAGACAACTGTGGGATTCAAAAATGAGGACCAAGGATGAAGAGATCATAGACCTAGGGGAGAAGGGACTGTCAGAAGAAGGCAGAGGAAGAAAACGTGCAGGAAGGAAGGAGGGAAAGTCAACCCTGAGATGGGTGGCACAGGTAGCAGATGTCACAGCAAATGCAGAAGCAGTGCTTGGCTGCTGCTAAGTGAGAAGGACACTGGTGGAAGGAACTAATTCTATGCCAGAGTCCCATCTACAGAGACTCCAGGGACCAGGACCAAGCCCTTTCACCGAATAGGAGTCAAGCTAGGAAGGAGGTTTCATTGTCTGTGAAAAGCCACAACTTCTTCATTCTCCAACTTATCCCTGGTGCTATGTAACTGTTGCAATTAGTATGATGACTAACTAACTATTGCAAGCATTTTTTTGGTTTCCCCAAAACTGCCACTAGTGCTTCGCTGAAGTAACAAATTCTGAGTCCTCCAATCACAGTCCAGAGTTTTCAAAGGGGTCCCAGACTGCATGTTTGGCTAAGTTAAATAGCTATGTATGCCACATTTTGAACGGAGACTTTGACTCTTGGCTAAACTACTGTGCTTAACTGAGTGTTACTTAAAGTTAACAGGGGAACATGACAGAGTCTCAAAAAGATGCACAAGAAGGTATAAATGCCATCTTTTTCAGGAGGAAGTTAGATTCTCTCTTTAAGAAAAGCTACTGGTATCATGTAGAGGGTAAAGAGGGTAGGTGATGTAAGATGATACAGGACAGGTCTAAGAGCCTGTTTGTTCCTGATAAATAACAGAGGCTCTTGGATGGGCCTCTGCATCCAAAGGAGACATTTCAAAGCAGATGTACAAGAAAAAAGGAAAGATTCTTTTATTTTATAAAGGGTTAATTTACCAAACTTGTTTAGTAATTGAAAGTCCCACACTTTAATCTTGTGGTACTGAGCTAGTGGCCAGTGTATGTTACAGATACTAACAATTAACTTTTGCATATTCTTGTTTCGTTTGTTTGTTTGTTTTTTGTTTTTTTTGTGTTTTTGTTTTTGTTTTGTTTTGTTTTTTTTGAGACAGGGTTTCTCTGTATAGCCCTGGCTGTCCTGGAACTCACTTTGTAGACCAGGCTGGCCTCGAACTCAGAAATCCTCCTGCCTCTGCCTCCCGAGTGCTGGGATTAAAGGCGTGCGCCACCACGCGCGGCACTTTTGCGTATTCTTTCTCCTCGCGGATGCCTGAAGTCTTGTCACTATCAATCTGGAGGGACCGATTAGACAACATATGATTCATGCTCCAGACTAAAATCTGAAAGAAGACTCTCTAAGCATAATGTGCTTCAATCACTTCATAAATAGCTGTCCCTTCCTTGTTTGTCCTGTATGGACTTTGTTGGGAAATTCTGCCACTTAAGGTTGCAGTCTACCAGGTCTGAATAGCTCCTCTGAGCTCGGCACAAAATGGAGGACTCCCTTTTTCAGCAGGGCTTCCCCTTGTCTGACCTTATCTGGGGAGCCCGACTCTCCGCACCATCTATCTGAGGATGGTCACGTAGCCTTTGGCAAACCTACAAATTCAGCTTCCTCTTTCCCAATAATAACCCACTCAGCCAGTACCTGAGATTCCCGGGATGCCTCTCCATAAACGAGGCATTCACAGCACTTTAAACTCCAGCCAGTGATTTATATTCATCCCGTATACTCTTCAAGGTTCATATATAGCCCTTGGTCACTCCGAATAAAGTGTTTGTGCACCAGATGTTTCACTGAAGATCGTTTAAAAGAGATATTCCATGGAGTATCATCTAAAAGAGCTGGAACATTTAAATCCTCAGGGAAAGTCTACTCCCGGTCCCCACTCACTCCTAGCCAGGATCCTGCAGACCTCACCTACTCTAAACTCTGCTTCATCCTCCCATCCCAGCATGCAGTGGCACCTGGATGCCCTAAGGGAGGAAACAGGTCGCAGAACCAACCACAGCTGGCCCCCAACACGCATACCACAACGTTCATGTCTAAGGTAATTTTAGTTACATTAATCTAACCTTTCTATACTGACACTTGTTGCAGCATTTATAAGACCTGGTTTATTTATTTATTTATTTTAAAGATTTATTTATTATTATACATAAGTACACTGTAGCTAACTTCAGATGCACTAGAAGAGGGCATCAGATCTCATTACGGATGGTTGTGAGCCACCATGAGGTTGTTGGGATTTGAACTCATGACCTTCAGAAGAGCAGTCAGTGCTCTTACCCTCTGAGCCATCCATCTCACCAGCCCCGACCTGGTACCTTTTAAACTGCAGACAGATAATTTTGGAACAATGTGAAAAGCAGAAGCACTTTCATTTGGGACGTCTGGTCTCCTAGTCAGTCCCATGGTGTCACAGAGCAGTGCAGCCTCCAAGTTTCTTACTATTCTTTTGGGAAAACACAAAGACCTCTTCCTTTATGTCATAGCCTTATAGTCAAGGAAAGAACACTTTGTAGTTTAGCTCTCTTCGTGGAAAACAGCTGGTTACAGAGACTTGGCCTTAGCACTGTCCCGTGCTGGGGTGCTTCTCTAGTCAGGGAAAAGGATGAGTCATCACAGTTTAGTGAGCTCCATAGCTCATTCTTGTGATTTTTCTCCTCCCTTGTAAATACAAACATCACAAAGTTAGTCGTTTTACAAGCTCTCTGGTCTCTTGCAACACTAGAGATCAGAAATATGAAATCAGTGTCACGGGGTCAATGTCAAAGGTTTAGGAGAATGGTTCCTTCCTCTGAAGGTTCAGGAGGGGATTTGTTTCCCTGACGCTCTCATCTTTCTATCACTCAAACCCATTCTATTTCCAACGCCAAGCAGGCAGCCTCTTCCTCCAGTGGTCAGATGACCACTGCTTGTGTCAAATTCCCCTCTGCTTGTCACTGACAAGAACACCGGTGATTGCTTTGCAGGCTACTCAGATAATCCAGGATAATCTCGCCATCTTGAGAGCCTTAATCACAGCTGCAAAGTCCCTTCTGCCGTAAGGTAGCATTCACAGTTTGCCAAAGACCTGGCTGTTTTCTGGGAAAACATTACACAGCCTCCCATAATTTTGCTCTTAATCCCCGACCTGCATGGCCGCCCATTGTTTTGCTACTTTAATGTTAAAGCTGTGGCTGCAGAGGCACAGTTAAAAGAAGTGTCATGACTCCCAACTGTCAGTAGCAGACTCAGCCTTCAAGCCATCCCTCCCTCCATCTACAAATAAACAGCGGGGAATGCAGGGATGTTAAGAAGTATGGGTGACAACTTTTCCAAAGCTTTTTTCTCAACTTTCTGTTCATCTTCCCCCCCCATATAACAGGAATAGCCCCAAATTGCCATCTATGTCAGTCTGACATTGGCAGGAAAACTTAAAAACAAAAACCGCTCTCCATTTATAGGCCCATGAATCAAAAAGAAATGGTCACTGGCAATCAACTGGAATCGAACTTCATAACACTCATATGAATTCTTTTATGATGTTTGTACTTTCAGCGTGGGTTGAGTGCGACATTTCAGTTCCGTGTGCCAGGCAACGATCTCTGTCTTTGCATGTGACAACTCATTAACCGTCAGCTGTAGGGGCTTTCACAGCTCTTGGTTTCTCTTTTGGTTTATTGCAGATGGGGAAACCAAAGAATCTAAAGGCTAAATAGTTTTGGCTAATTTTTCACAAACTAAAACTTGAGCGTAGGAATCTTGAGCCCCTAGAGCAACACAATATCATCTATATAGTCTAGAGCTTTATAATGCTGCATATTTTAAGCTCCTTATGATTCCTAACTTCCTTAAGAACAGGCTTTACTCTTATACCCTACTTTTCCCACACCACTGAGTATAATTTATTACATACACCAGACCTTCAATGGCTGAATAAATGGTTATTATAATTGTATTTCCTTTTCCCATATACCCCTCCATATATATTTTGTCTAAATACTCCTAAATATATATTTTTAATACATTACTAATTAGAGTATAGTCCACAAACCAGTGGGACAGGTATGGGGTCCTCCTCCCATACCATAGATTTACATAACTCAAACCTGTATCTTAGTAAATTTTCCATGAGACTTAAGCACATGAAAGTTCGAAATAACATGATTAAATTGAATAAACATATTCACTATAGACCATACTAGAATACTTTGGCCCTCTGGGGCCCAATGACTCTGTGAGTTGATTCCAGGTCTAGACAGCTACAATTTGACCAGTTCCACACAAACTTTTCCTTTTATAAGCTCTTGGTTAAAAATGTTAAATACAGTGATATTCAAGGGAAATATTTTAGGCTTGCTAGTACAGATTTTAATTTTCTTTAAAGAACTTTAAGAGCAAACAGACAAAATTTCCCTACCCCAAACACATAGAGAGACCTGATTCAGATGACAGGTCTGTGGGTGAGCCTGGAAGACAGTAGCTTGGGTAGGCAAAACCCCACAGGCTCTCCCTGCTACAGACAAAGAGCTGGTCTCCATGGTGACATAAAATAAAACCCTAAGAACAGCCCACTTGTGCCAATATTACAGTAAAATTTTATTTACATATACAGTTGGTAGGCTACATTGTTCTCATGATTCTAGACTACCAATCCGTGATCTGAAGCTAACCCAGTAATTAGGTAATATCTGAACTATAAAACAAGAAGAAAGAAGAAATAAAGCCCGAGCGTGGAAGCTAGAAAAAGACTAACGCTGTCCCAGGAACATTTCTGCCTGTCTGGGATCACATTACGTGAAAGGTAACTGTGCTTAGACCTTACAGATCTTAAAGTAGAACTATAGAACCTAAAGTTTTTAAACAAGACACAGAGTCATGGTGAATACACAATAAAGAATATAAGAATAAAATCAAACATCATACCAAAAATCAAGCAATCAAGGAAGGAAGGAAGGAAGGAAGGAAGGAAGGAAGGAAGGAAGGAAGGAAGGAAGGAGAGGAAGGAAAGAAGGGAGGGGAAAAATGATGGAAAGCCAAGATCTGACAAGTATTGAAAACCATGGAAACCACACACAGATGAAAAGACCTTCTATGTAACCTATGAGTCACATTAGCCTGGAGAGAAAAATTTAACTATCTTAAACTTAAGGGGAAGAACACAGAACAAAGGGTGCTGGAGAGAAGGCTCAATACTCGGAGTGCTTGCTGCTCTCCAGAGGATTCCAGTTTGATTCCCAGCACCCACGTGAAGCTGCTAACAGCCACCTGGAGCTGGAACTGCAGGGAACTTGACTACCTCTTCTGGACACCAGGGACACCTGTACTAGCATGTGTACACACACACACACACACACACACACACACACACACACCCATACACATAATTAAAAAGCAATTAAAAAAATCTTAAAATCTTAAAATAAAATACAGAGGCCAGGGGATTGACTCAGAGGTTAAGAACACTTGTTCTTGCAGAGGACCCAGGTTCCGTTCCCAGCACACACACACACACACACACACACACGATAGCTCACAGTCATCCAGGGGATGTGACATTGTCCTCTGACCTTGGCAGGCACTAAGCATACAAGTGGCACATACATTCACAGACAAGCAAACCAATGAATGAATAAATAAATACATAAATACATCAAAGATAAAAACTAAACATGCATATATTAGATACCAGGCTCTCCCACTAAGGCATTTAATCACGAATTTAAAAAGGAGACTGTCTACACTATGCCTTCTTTATGAATATCTTCAGGCTTTTCTTTTCTTTGTTACTGCCCCAAACTAGAAACAACTCAAGTCTATAACCAGATGAATAAATACATTTTGGTATATTCATACCAGAAAACATTACCTATAATAAACAAATTCTGATATGTTCATATAATTTAATATCTCTGCAATGAAAAAGAAAAGACTATTGATATGCCAATAAAACAGCAAAATGGATGAATTTCAAGCAATTATGTTAAGGGAAATCATCTAGGCAAAGGGGGATGCATATGATTCCATTTATGTAGAAATTTTTAAAAAACAAACTTATTTATATTGACAGATATATGTGGAATGAAGAATACAGGAAGCAGAAGAGATGAATTATAAAAAAGAAAAAAACAACAACAAAAATAAAAGCCTCAGCTTTTAAACTACAGCTATGCTCACTCTCTTGGTTATGGTGATAATTTCATTGGCACATGAATATGTCAAAAATCTATCAAAACCGTGTACACTTTTAAACACGTGCAGTTATTGCATGTCAATCTCAATAAAGCTGTTAAAAATAAAAACGATTCAGGAAAATTCATGTGAATGTGTGCCATTTGAGGTGGCTTCAAGTACTGTCTTGATGCAGCATGCATGTATCCACAGAGCAGGAGCCTCTCCCGTTTTTCCCAAGCCCACACAGGGGTGGGCTTCTAAGGAGGTGAACTTGATGATACAAGCCTTAGAAAAGGCTGAAAATAAACAGAATCCTGAAGAGCAACTATCACCCCTAACCTTCATAGCGAGCATATCGCCACATGTTTATCAGTCTCTCCATAGACCACAATTACCATCAGCGGTGTCAGTTTCCTCTAACCCACTTTTCTGTTATGTCACAGGGTCGTTTTCAAAATGTGGTCATGTCCACTATTAAGATGCTGCGTTACCCAGCCATACGTTGTTTTCACTTCTTACCTACAACAAAAACTCAGACCGGGCAGTTTTATCATGGCTTACTCTAGATCTAGAGGGAGAGAAAGAAAAAAAAAAAATAGACATGGCATATTTGGCAGCCAGAACAGCTAGGGACACAATATGATGCTGCAGCCGGCTGTGCCTGCCAGTAGGTACACACCCCTGCTCCCTCAGGGTTTGGATGCACAGCAGACCATACAGTGTCATGATTCACTCCAATAAAAAAGGGGGCCAGGCCACAGACATACAGAGGAAAATGTCTAATTCTGCAGCCTATCCACATCCGTTCAATTACGTTAGCATTCACAAGCAATAAATTAAATTGAATGTCCTAATGATATTTGCCATTCCTGGCTTTCAGTTGATTTCCTTAAAGAATTAGCATTCCCTTTTTCTAATTTCAGGGAATATTAAGGATGTTTTCTAGGCAACTAAACCCAGTATTTGAATGCTTCCTCCCACGAGGCAATCTCAGAGTGCCCACCACCCATTTGGTAATTCTGGGGTTGGAGGTTATTTAAACTGATTTTCAGCTTAGTGTTGGGGGTGAGGCTCATGAGTGTTTGGTGTTGCTACGCCACCTTTCACCCAGGAAGAAACCCCAGTGTCCTCATGGTCTGCCACTCTTGGATGGCCTAGGAAAACGTCTGTGGCTAGCAGTCACACAATAATCCTTGGCAAGTGATTATGATGATTCGGAGTCCTGAGTCTCTAATGCCTACCTCCTCTCTTTGGTTTATTATTATTACTGCTGGACCTTCATTCCCCTGGTTAGCCTGCTTATTATTATTATTTTTTAAAGCAACAGGAAGTTGCTATTGTCTATTTGGAGCTGAATTTCTTTAGGCTTAGTCTTCTCGTTGCTAAGTTACAAAAGGCAGAGAGAAAACATTGTATCTAGCCCTTTCTGAACGTCAACTTCCCTTGGACCCTGGCTGGTCAGGTAAGTGGAATTTTCCAGTGCACATGTCCCTCGGTCTTCTCATCCTTGATTTGGCAGCTAATTGGCCTGTCATCCTTCACTCTGAAGAACTTATTTGCAGTGTATGAAATGCTTCTAAAAAGTAAGATAACGAGGCCAAAATCAATACGCTTTAAGAGAAATTATAAGTTGTCCTCTTCCCTTTACCAGAAAGACAGTATTGAGGTGATTTGATGGCAGCATGTCTGTACTGCTCTTAAGAGACAGAATCCGTTTGCACAATTGTCTTAGCCACAGACTCTTAAGTGTATTCTTTACAATGCAGTTTTTCTTATGTGGCTTTCTGGATGCTATTAATAAAATCAACCACAAGGTCTTTGTTTGGTAGCTTATTAGGCATTTGAACAACTCTGGTTTGAAATTTGCTTCATAATATATTTGTCCAGTAACTTAAGGACCAACAGAATACAAGACATCTCCAGGCCTCTCTGAAGCCCCATTTCTTGTTAGTGATTCAGTACTGGCATATACAACAGTTATTTACAGACCCTCAAATATCTTGAGCTCAAACTCTCCCAGATGCATACAAACTCAATAACCTTGATGTTTACTCAATGACCTTGAAGCACAGAGGAAATTCCGCTGACCATGTCTGAGAATGGGGCCAAGTGGACATTTACTAAGAAGAGGGGTGCTTTGGGTGGTAGTTACAGGGGGAGAGATAATACACCCCAAACTTCCCTTCCAAAACATCAATAATACATCAGCCTTACCTAAATGTATTTACATTCTTTGTGAGTCTACTTACATGCTCAGGCTTCATGAAGTCCTGGATAATGTATCTGAGAACCACTGTTAAGTGGTGGGTTGTACTGCTTGTAGGAAACAGAAATGGCATGAGATGAGTCATTGAGGCAGATGCACTGTGCCACAAAACAGATCCAAAGTCTCTCAGAGCCAACCTGTGTACCTGCCCCAGCCCCTCCCACTACTGCAGAGCATCTGGTGATACCCAGCCTCAGTGGGCAGAGGAAAGCACGCAGCTCTTGCCCTGCCATCTGCGTTTTCTATCTCAATTTATAATGCACATTGAAGCCAGAGCTAATATGCTCTGCCTGATGGGCTATGCAAGCCCTTAGCCTTTTGTTAAGAAGGAAAATTATTATTGTAACTTCTTTAGAGAGAAACGGGTGCATTTTCTATTTTGTATGAGGCCACATTCTACTAGGTATAAGCCAAGAAAAATAAAGCAGGTTTGGTTTCCAGGCCTTGGGAAATAGTGTGGTGGGTAAACGAGGGTAGATAAATAGAAGTCCACAATGGATCAGAGCTGGAACAAGTTAAGAAGAGGCATCAGAAAATTAATAAGAGAGGATTAGATGTTTGCAACATGCACCAGAGCTATGGAACCCTGTAAGTGCCACAGTTGGACAGATGGATGAGCACATAAAGGCATCGAGAAGAGACGGGAAGAGCGAGGAGAGAGAGACTGAACAAGGGCATTCCACATATGCCCAGGAACTGGGAGAATGCTCAAAGGAGTCTACGACTTCCTTCTAAATCCAATAACATTAATGAATGGATGAGCTGTGTGCTGTACATTTGATACTAGAGGAAAATTCATACCAGATGCCACATTCTTAAAAGAGTCTGATATGGAAAAAAAAAAAAACCTGCAAAGGAATATAAAAAGATCTGCAGTGAAAACCGAAGAGAGAGAGCAAACCGAACCTACAGGGAATCTAAGTCAGGGAGACACAAGGGACAGAGGATCTGAGGAACAGAGATCTCTAGAACAGACCTCAGGAGCTAGGGTACGATATGAAGTCTGGCCACTGAAGCCTTTCTTGTTCTCCAGGGCACTCCTGTGGACCGTCTAGTTTAGGGACTGCTGATATACATTACACCTCACGTGGCTACCAGATCAAGCTCGTAGTCATGGTTTTATTTTTTTAATAAAAGATCAACATTCTTAATTGGGTAGCTGTTCTCTCTTCTTTTATGCATTTTCCTATTTGTTGGCAAAGAGGGAACCGTCATAGTCAAACATCGCTCCTGCTCCGAGACTTAGGCTGTAACCTGTACATTAAAGCTAATGCCATCTCAGGGCCAGGATGCAGAGCAGTTGGTAGGTTGCTTACCTAGCATATATTAAGCCATGGGTTTGATCTCCAGTACCACGTTAACTGGATCTAGTAAAACATGAGTTTAATCCCAGTATTTACAAGGCAAAGGCAGGAGGATTGGAAGTTCATGGTCGTACTCAGATATACAGTAAGTCCATGGCCAGTTTGGGATATGCAAGACAAACAATCAATCTCTCTCTCTCCCTTCTTCAATCTCTCCTCCTCTCTCCTTCCTGCTCTCCATCTCTCTGCACACACACACACACACACACACACACACACCCTACTTATAGTTTTACTTTAAATATAGTTTTATGGTACTGGTGATTAAACCCATGCTAAAAGCTATATACCAAGATATCCTTGAAAGATGGAATGAAGCAATTATTTATAAGGCATGAAATCATGCTGCTTAGCACATATGAAATACAGAGTCATAGTACAAGTGGAGCACTTTCATTACTTTCTGACAGCTAAGGTTAACAGTCTCCTTTGCTCCCCAAAGACCTTCTCCATCTCTTTGTTAGCACTACCCTTACAAATGGTAGCTGTGGTGTTTTGAATGACGATGACCCCCCCCCTTAGGTCCTTATATTTGAATCTGTTGACCCTCAGTTGGTGGAACTGTTTGGGAAGGATTAGGAGCTGTGACCTTGCTGAGGAGGTGTGTCACTAGAGAGAGGCTTTGAGGTTTCAAAAGCCCATACCATTCCCAGTTAGCTCTCTCTACCTTGTGATTATGTCTCAAGGTGTAAACTCCCAGCTACTGCTCCAGCACTATGACTGTCAGCTGCCATGCTCCCCCCCACACACACACAAGATAGTCATGGACTAACCCTCTGAAACTGTAGACTCCCACTACAGTCTTTCTTTTTTTTCATTGCCTTTCTCATAGTCTCTAGCCACAGCAATTAAGACATCAACTCCTTCTAAGCTTTCTCTAGGGGTAGAGACTAGCTGGGAAGCACTTTCTCCTCCATCAGAGCCATACCTATCTAAAGTCACATCTTCTCAGAATCCTTCCCACAAGGTCTCCGTGTGCCTTGTCCTAAATGCTCCCCTCCCATTTTAGCATTCCTAAGGACAAGCCCATCCTAGATTTGCTTGGTCTTGACTGTCTTGCCTCTTCATCTCACTGTGCATGTTAAATAGTGTCTGCCTTGACCTTTCAGGTAGTGCTTGGCTTACTGACAGCTGTCTAGGAAGAGCTCCTTGTTTGTGCAGACCTGAGTCACAACTCGTGTCAAGTAGACGCTCAGAAGACTCCAAGCTTCTTGAAGACAGAGCTTGACCAGGATGTACATGTCCATAAATGACCAGAACATAAATGCCCACAGGACTTAATACTTAATAAATAAGTAGTGCATGTGAGTTACCATAATAAAATGCCACTGGCTGGGAGGCTTAAACAACAGAAATTCACCTTCATAGTTCGAGAAGCTATAAGTCTGAGATAGAAGTATTAGAAGGGTTGGTTTCTTCTGATATCTCTTTCCTTAGCCTGCAGATGTCTTTGCCTTCTTGTGATGGTACAAGGCACCCCATCATATAAGAAGCAAGTTCACACTAATGGCCCTTTTAATTACTTCTTTAATGGCCCCATGTCCAGTTATTGTCACACTCTGAAGTACTGAGAATTAGAACTTCAAAATATGAATTGAACAGGTAATGGGAACATGATTCAATCCACAGTGATGCTTAATAATTATGGTGACTGGATGGCCTTGTGCGCATGTCCCACTGCCTACCCAGCATCACTACTTAGCACAGTCTGCTATCTATTAAGCAGATATCACATAATTTTCTCAGGTGGCTGTGGTAAGAAAATGAGTAAGTTATAGTTTCTGGCAGAAGGAACCTATATTTTAATGGAAGAAACCCCTGCATGAAATATTGAGAAATAGGAAATAAACTGGTTGAAAATATATAAGTCAAAAGAAAATGTAGCCTGGCAGGTAGTCCAGGAAAGGCTTCCCTGAAGTGACCATTTCTGAAGTGAGTTATAAGAGATGAGAATTTTATTTCATAAGGAGAGAAAGACAGGAGTGACCTGCTGTTAGTGTTAAATAATTAAGTCATCTTCAGGGTGGTAAGTGGATTTAAGGCATTGTTAGAGACATGAGGGAAAAGAACAATAGAGACCCATTTCCCTTCATTCATGGGTGGGATGAAGGAATTTGCTCAGTGGTAGTGGGAAGAAGTCAGTGAATGTGAGAAACATAAGGTCTCACCTACATGGTTTAATAAACTGCCTGTCTGAATATAGGGTAAGGGAGAAGAAACATGTAGGATCACCTGAAGAAATAAAGTATTGAAACTTCATGTTCATGTTTTAACACTACCACCACCACCAGTACACAGGAACCTGGGAGATGTGCATCTGGAGGGCCATTATATCAGGACCTCTGAAGACCGGGCCTGGGAACCCATCACCAAGGCCCTTGGGTGACTTGACTGTAATATGACCAAGAGGCCCTGTTCAAAGGACCATGACATTTCTCTTTCCACATGGGAAGATACATATTTTTTTAAAAATAATTTACTTCTTTCCAGCTCATACTGAATTATCAATGTCCAAGTTCCTATGATGGAGGAGGAGAGAGGTAAGGGGGGGGGAAGAGGAAAAGAGAGTTGTAGGGAGAAAGAGGAATGGAGGAAGAAAGAGAAAGAAAAGAGAGAAGAGGGAAAGAGAAAGATGGAGGAAAAGAAAGCTGAAAAAGAAGGCAAGGAAAATGCCCATAAAAGAATAATCTCTATTGATTAGAAAAAGTATTAACTCAGATTTAATATATGACCAAGGATTTAGAAAATGTTTTCTAGAAAATTTGTATCTGAAATGCAGTATAAGCATTGTATAGACAAGTGACCATGTTTGGAGAGCTGTATTTGAAAACAACAGATTGATCGATTGATTTTTAATCATCCAATATCTGACCTATTTATACTAAAAGAGAGGCTGCATTAAAATATCTAACTGGTCAATATCCCAATCAATGATTTTGTAAAATCCCACAGTGGAATCCATAATGGTGACCCCAACGCAATGACCTTTTGAGTAGTCGCCTGCTTTCACAGGTCATTTCTAATCAGCTTGATAGAAAATGTTCAGGTCCAAAACCAAACGATTCCAGCCCTGGAAAAAAATCATTATTAGTTAAGTAATTAAACAATCCCTTACTTATTAACTTTTCGGGTCCATTGGTCATGCTTGAGAACACCAAAATTGCCTGGCAATTATATAAATTATATTTCTATTCCCTGTTTAGTAGTTACTGAAAACCATATTTTCATAAAGAATAGGTTACACAGGGACACAACCTTCAAAGTGAGGAAAGTAGGTCAGGGTGAAAAATTTGCCTGAGGAAGACTGCTAACTCTGAAAACACACTGAGAGTACAAAACACCGAGTGCAATGAAGAACCGTCATGGGCTGCAGGGATTGCTTGATATTTAAGTGATAAGCACGCTCAGATCATATACATAGCATGTATTTATCACTTAAAAAGTAAAACAGAGCCAGATGTGAGGAAACCTGTAATTCTAGCAGCCAGGAAGCTAAGGCATGAAGATCATGAACTTGAGGTTAGCCTGGGCTATATAGCAAGACCCTGTCTCAAAAAATCAAGTATCGGAAGTATAGCTCAGTGGTCAAATATTTGTCTGTCAGTTGAAATTACCTGGGTTCCTTCACATCATTTAAAGCAGTAATTCTGTTTGGAATTCATTGGGACATATAGTTGAAATGTACACAGGAGGATATTTGTCACAAAGTTGTGCATAATAACAAATGAAAACAAGCTAAAAATCTATTATTATTGATGAAAACAATAATTTGGAGCTGGGGGAATGGATCAGTGGGTAAAGGTGCTTGCTGCCAAACCTGATGACCTGAGTTTAATCCCAAGAATCCACATAGTAGGAGGAGAGGAAAGACTCCCAGGTTGTCTTCTGACCTCCACACGTGTGCTGTATGTAGTACACACACACACACACACACACACACACACACACAATTTTTTAAAAAATAAGGAGATAGAGAAACAAGCCAGCTAAGACATTTGTTCTTGTATCGGATCAGAGTTTGTATGTCACCACTCATGCCAGTCAGCTCCAGCTCCAGGGGTCCAATGCCCTCTTCTGGCCTCTACAGGCACTTACACACGGCAGCATGCATGCTCACATACAACACACACACACACACACACACACACACACACACACACATAGAAAAATAACTAAATCTTTACAACTATAGTAAGAAATGCCTTTGCATTACGTAGAAAACATACTTTCATCATATATACATGTTTTGATCATATATACATAGATTAGCTACTCTTACATATAGGAAATATATACTGATATTAGAAATGCATATATATACATATATAACTATAACTATATATACATATATATGCTAGGGATTGTGGCTCCAAAGGCAATGAGAGAAACTAGTCTGTGCACAAACCCAGTTCTGCATGTGGTTTGGTGCTTACCTTTATTTCAATGACAGTCCTCCCAAGGTTACAACTGAATGTGGCCCTCTACTAGGCATGGACCCCCAACTCCACATCCACCTGTATAAGCCAGTGCCCTGTACTACACAGACACAGGAAATGCTCATCAAGAGTTGGAAGTAAGAAGCAGTGGAAGTCAAGGTCAGCAGCAGCCTTGGCTCTGTTTTCAGCTCAGAGCCTTGCCCAGCCCTGGCCTGGCAGGTGTGACTGCCCTTTGGTGGGAAGCCATGCTCTTCTCTTCCATCAGCTGCCCAGAAGCAGCATACAGCTCAGCCTTTGTCACCAGCTCAGCTGCACACCAACCCTACCATTCCCCAGTGTCACACAACTTTCTCTATTCCTCTATGTCACCATCTCTCTTGTGTCTTTAAAAATATTCATCATTTCATACATTTATATGCTGAGTTAGGGATATTTTCATCTCCATTATCCTCTCATAGGTCACCTCTCCTACACTTTGTTCCAGTAACTCCTTTCCTATTTTGATATTTTTTTTTGTAAGTTGGAAAATAACTTTATTTGTTCTAGGGCATTGGCCAGAGTCCCCTTAGAACTTCTGAAACTACGTCTTGGTGCCAGCAGCCTTGGTGCCTTAAGCTCATTGAATTGAACAGTCTTGCTCAGGGGCCTGCACTCTCCAACAGTGATAATGTCTCCGATCTGTACATCCCTGAAACAGGGGGACAGGTACACAGACATGTTCTTGTGACACTTCTCAACACAATTATATTTTTCAGATGTAATGGAGATAGTCCCGGCGGATGACAGTGGTCCTCTGCATCTTCATCTTTGTCACAATACCAGACAAGATCTGACCTCGGATGGAGACATTACCAGTGAAAGGGCATTTCTTGTCTATGTGGGTGCCCTTGATGACCTCTTTGGGCGTCTTGAAGCATAGACCAACGTTTTTGTATTACCGAGGGAGTTTTAGCTTGCTGGTTTCTCCCAACAAAACACACTTCGCTTCTTGTTTTGAAAGATTGTAGGCTGCTTTCGGTAAGCACGTTCCATCAGAATGTCTGCCATTTTCCTGGCAGCCCGAGAAAAGGAGAGGTAGGCCCACTCCCAGCTTCCTCATTCCCTACTTTGATATTTTTATAGTGTCCATTTACTAGCTTGCCTTGGCCCATTGTGAGAGCATTTTCAGAACAAAAGAACCAAATCTTATCCATGTGCTAATTTCAGGTGCAGCCCATCACAGACTGCCTAGCAGGGGCCCAATAGATGCCAGCAGTGAAGGAGAAGACAGTTGCAAGTCTAGCCAGAGCTTGACTGTCCAGCTGTCATCACTATGCCCACGAGAGCTTCCCACTCTCCAAGTTCTCCTGCAGCTGACCTGGCCTTGCTTCCCAACTGGCTTAGGTACTTTGTAGATGCCAAGTTCACATAAAGTGTGGCTTGGAGATAGTTTACTTCCCAAACATCAGGATATTTAGTGCTGCCCCCCTGACCCCGTTCTATGTCCTCTGACTACCCCAAAACTTCTGTTTTCAAACAAAACAAGATAAAAACCCAGTTTAAAGTCAGGCCAAAGCTGATGACATTTGTCAGGTATCCAGACACACAGCATTAGGAAAGGACCAAGTACCAGTACTCCACACTACATCCTGCCAGCAGAGTTTACCCAGATCCACTGCTCCTTGCATTAAAGGATCTGACCCTGAACTGTCAGCCATGGGTTTCTAGGTAGACTTATGTCAATCAAGCCCTGGGTTTCCCAGAATACAAGCTCTTCCTAAACAAGGAGGAAGGATAGAGATGGGAGGTTACATATGCTAACAGACAAGCAGTATTTTCATTGAGGTTTTTCTCCAAGACTTAGGAGTAAAGAAGCATTGGGCCATGGCCCCTAATCTGGGCACTCTGAGAAGCAAGGTTCCCATTAGCAAGCAGCAGCCTCAGAACACTACTTCCTAGTCCTTCCATGGGGAACAAAGACCAGAGATAGGAGACACAGGGACAACCTTCATCTCCATGTTCATTCTCCCCCTGGTCCCCTCCTCGGCCAGCACAGCTTCACTTCTGAGGAGAGATTTTTCTAGAAATGGTAAAAGCCATCAGATGGCCTTGTATTATTCATCTTTAAAGAGAGGGGTAAGAGAACAAAGAGGCAAGCAGGGAAGGAAGGGGATTCAGCTTTAAGCTGCCCACTGCTAAGGAGTATTTAAGGAACTGACATCATTCTATTGACTAGAATGTTGTAGCTCCGTTAAAATGATCTGAAGATTCTGCAGCAACATGGGGGATGCTATTCTGTGACTTCGGGGGAAAAATCTAGAATACTTCACATTAAAACCACACAGTTTTGGGAATGACAGGAAAATATAAACTAAAAATAAAAATTATCAAGCCAGTCAGATGGAGAAAACTACTATTAATGTGAATGCTTCCATGAAGTCAGTTTTGATCCTGTATATGTGTGTGTGTGTGTGTGTGTGTGTGTACATACACAGACATGTATTATCACAAAATTAAATTGAAATTTGGTACTATATGGTTATTTTTACATACTTTCCTTTCTATATAGTATTTTAATCTTTAAATACGGCTTTATACCTGCATAGAAGTGATCACATCAACATCCTAACTTATTTGGTTGGAACATATGAAATGGAACATGGTTCAATGTTTGTCAACTCTAAGTGATCTCATGTGGTTCAGTCTATCATTTATCAATGACCATTTAGAGCAGTTGAATTGTGCTCATTAAAATAAAACCATTATGAATAAGTGTTCGATGCCTCCAGCTTTATTTTAGATACAGCTCTAGAAGAATAACGTATAGCTTTGCAGATGTCACAGTCCCCCAGATATTTTTGCATATCACCCTTAAGAAGCCTTGTACCAGTTTCCGCCCTGCTATGCGCATTGTGTTGCTTCTACTCCACTCTCAATGCAGGGAACACCTTTATATTTTTCACATAGCACAAAACCATCGAGAGCAAACTACAGTCGGTACTTTCTTGCCATTTAGGGCAACAATCTATCAGAGTAGTTGTGAACAATTTTGCTCATCAAAGCTCATTGGTATCGATAGAAACGATCTTCTTTTGAAGATGTCTGTGCAGAAGAGAGATAGGAATGAGCTCTGAAGTCAGAAGGAGGGGCAGTGAGAAGAGATTCTGAGGCAAAGTAAAAACAGCAGTGGGAAGAAACAGTCAGAAATGGAAGTACATGGCTTAAGTTCATAATTGTTATGATTTGAGGAGATAGAAGTGATAAAGGCTCTCCTCTACCTCTTGCCCTCCTCCTCAGCAACAGCTTCAAGACAAAAAGAGAATGAAGCTCAAGAGCATGATGGTCAGAGAAGGGAGCTTTGAAAACTGGTTATTTGTGTGCCCACTAAGGTCTCAGTCTTGGTCAAAGTAGCCCCTGGATCTCATTGAGCGTGCACTGCCCTGGAGAGATACGAGACCTGGTTATCCCCAAACTATGATGACATAGTAAATTAAAGGCTGGAGGATCAGAAACTATAAAAAAAAAAAAAAAATGGACTCCCTAGAAAAGATGCTGGGCTAGAACAACCTCTGTGTGGTCCGGTAAAGAAAAGTGTGGGTAGAAAACACAGAAAATCTTTGGTTATTCAAAGACAGGGAAAAAAAAAAAAAGAGGAAATGATGTGTAAATCCACAAAAACAGTAACAGAGTTGCTGAAAAGCACCAAGAAACAAGAAATGTAACAGTCCAAAATGAAGAAGAGTTCAACACAGCTCTCGCTATGCATATCCCTGGTATGGGAGGAGGAAACAGAAGCCTTTATTCCAAAGAATTGGAGTTTGAGCCCACAAATGTGATTGGGTTACTATGAAGATTTTTGAATAGTATTAGAAGCAAAATATTCAAACCAACAGATGTGTAAATCACCGGACGAGAAACAAAAATACATAAGAGCAGAGCAGCATGCATCCTTCAAAAGATTGCCACTCTTCAACTACTAAATCCAAAAATAGAAATGGTGAAAAGCTAGACAAATATCTCAAAAAATACACTAGCAAAAAAATAACCAGTGACCTCAAGAGCACATGGGCAGATGAATGGAGTAATGAAACAAATCCAGAACATGGAGAGGAGAGGCAGCAGCTAGAGGAGATAGTCAACAAGATGCTTTAGAAATTAGCAGTATGGATGGAGTCGAAGGTCAATAATAGATGAGTTTTTCAAGAACGCTGATTTTTTTTTTTTTTTTTTAAATCTTGGGAGGAAAACATCCAAAAATGTTGCAAATAAAAACACAACAAATCAAAAATATACAAATAGACTTGACTAAGTAAGAAAAAAGCATCCAGGACAAGGCTAAGAAGTACTACATTCAAACATTGAGTGCGACTGCCCACAGTCACACTCGAACTGGGTACTCCTGAAAGGCGGGGTGGGGCTGAAAGAGATTAGACTTCGAACAAGGAAGGAGGCTAAGACAACATAGCTGATCAAAGCCCACGAGTTTACTGAGATTCTGAGCTTATATAGAGGAAGGAGGCCCATCTCCCACCAGTTCGTTCTTGATGCCCTTCGCCAGCTGAAGGTGATCTGCAGGATGCTGTCTCCAGAAGATCTCAAGGGTCTCAGCAGGTAGCGATAATGTTTTGGAGGAAAGCAGTGGCAGGTGTATACAATAGAACCTGCTTTGTAAGTCAGAAGGTTCCACCCCAGTTGGTTTCCGTGCTTAGTGGCAACAAGGTCTGAATCAGCCTGTTTCAAGGCTGGGGGAGGCAACAAAACATCAATAAAGAAAAGTAACATGAACAAACATGACCACAACCTACAAGAACTCTAAGAATATGACCAGAAGGCCTAACCGAACCATCCATGGAATGGAAGGAACTGAGCCCCAAACTAACCTCTCATGGGCTAGTCAGTGAAATGATAGTGATCAACTTTCCAAATAGAGAAAAAATGACACTTATAGCCCCAATAGACAGGACAAGAGTAGATCCTCTCTGCAACATATGATGATCAGCAAAGAAACAACAGTAAAGGCTACGAGGTGAAAATCCTGATTAGTCATCAAAGTCAGAAGCATTGGGATAGCATTAGGTCTGTCATCGTCAACCTTCAAATCCAGGAGAACATGGGATATTCATTTCAGTCCCCTAAAGTAAATAAGTGCTAGCACGGTTCTTAGATCTAGCAAAACACAAAGCCACCTTTTAAAGTTGACAGATAAATAAGGACATCTCAAGATAAGCACAAACTAAACCAGTTCCAAACCGCCAAGACAGACTCCAGAAGATACTATATACACTGGAGAACAACAATCTCAAGAACCCAGGGAAGAATAAATCTTAGGAAAGAAACGGCCTACAGAAGGAGTACTGGAAAGGAAACATCATGTTCAACACTGTAAACCCGCAAAGTCCTAATTTAAAATAAAGGGGCAAGGGGAAATGTAAAGGACAAATAAACGATAATCCAACTAACATTATTGGAAGTAGCAAGCCTTGTCTAACAACAAATATAAATGATCTCGATGATCTCAAGTCACTAACAAAGAGATACAGATTAAGCAGGTGTCCAACTGAGTTAGCAGTGACCAGGCAGCAAGGATGGGGTCAGAGATGAAAGGGGCAGGAGAGTACTGGGACTTCAGGAACAGAACTGAGGGAGTGGAGAGTTCTGCAGACAGGAGGCCCACTAGTTGACATCCTTGGCAGGTCTGCTCTTTACAGAAGGGAAACAGAGGTAGAGGAGTGGATGGGGGCCGAGGGGGGGGAGAGGAGGTAGGGGAAGTGCTGAGTGGAGTGAAGGGAGAGGAAACTGCAGTCAGAATGTAATGTATGACAGAAAAATAAAGGAGATTATCTAACCTGATTAAAACACTAGATCCAGTTGTGTGGCTTGGTCTTCTTGTGAGACTTTGAACAATGGGTGGAGGGGGCCTTCTCTAACTCTTTTTCCTGTTTTTGGGACCCTTTCCCTGATAGTAGGATTGCCTCATCCAGCCTTAAAACACGGGAGCTGCCTAGTCTTCCTGCAAACTGACATGCCATGTTTGATTGGAATCCATGGGAGGTCTGGCCTTTTCTGAAGAGAATCTGAAGAGGAGGAGTGGATAAGGGAGAGAAGGGAGTGCAGGGGTGGAGGAGGATTGGTAGGAAAGAGGAGAGGGGAAACTATGGTTGAGATGTAAAAAAAAATTTTTTTAAGAAAAAGAAAACTAGATTCAACTTTATGCTATCTCTGAATACATGTTCAGGACACCCACAATTTGATGGTCAGAGGATTAAAAATCAATTTATCTATCAAGCATAAGATAACATAGATACTCCAGTTTCTAAGAAAAGAGATTCCAACCTTCAAAATTAGTCAAAAGAGATAAGGAGCCACTACATAATAATAGAAGGAAAATTCCATCAAGACTATATGAAAGCAATTGTACCCCCCCCCCATTTCATAAAAACACTAATGGGCATTCCAAAGTCAGATAGATCCTGAGACAATAATAGTGGATGGCATCGATAACCCATTCTCATTATCTGATAGGCCATTCAAACTAAAGGTCAGCTAACAGGGCATAAACTACATCTGAGATCAAATGGACCTGTCATATGTGTAAAGAATATTCCAATCTAGTAGATATGAAGTTCATATTCTTCTTAGCAGAATTGTCCTTCAACAAGATCATATTCTAGGTCAAAGAAAACCTTAAACTACAAAGGAATCTAAATAACTTCTTATATCTTCTCAAATCATAGTGAAATAAAACTAGAAGTCAATAGAAAAAAGATACATGCACGCAAATACTTAGTGACTGATGCATGTACTAATAATTTGACATGGATGTCTCACATAAACAACATAATGATATACCTGGAGGTCTCAAATAAATAGCTTAATGATATACCTTTTGTTCTTACAGAAACAAGAACAAACCAAGCCTCAAATAAGAACAAGCAATAGATGGCAAGAACTAATAAATATCAAGACAGAAAGTAAAGATATAGAAGAGAAAAGTATACAGAATCAAAAAGTTGGTTCTTTGGGAAAATGAACATGATTGGCATAGTCTTTTAGCCTATTCTGACCATATTAAAGAAGAATCAAATTAATAAATTATCAATGAAAGAAGATGTTACAACAGAGTCCACTAAAATCCAGAAGATCATTAGGGAATATTTTGAAAAATCTATATTTCAAAAATCTGGAATCTCTGGAAGAAATGGATAAATTTCTCTACATATGTAAAATTGTATCAAAGTTAAACTAAGAGGATGTCAATACTGTAATATACCCAAAACAAATGAAGATATTAAAGTGGTCATAACACCTCTCCCAACAAAAACAAATAGATTCATTCTGATTTCTACCAAATCCTTAATCATCTAATAGCAATACTCTGCAAACTACTCTTAAATAAAATAGAAAGAATGCTATCCAATTCATTCTGACATCAAAACCAGACAAGGATACAACACCTGCAACAAAAAGGGAAGAAAACCACAGACTGATTTCCATGTTGAACATAGTTGTAAAATTGCTCAATAAAATATTTGAAAACTGAATTCAAGAACATTCAAGACTGTAAACCATGGTTAGTTTAGTATTATTCCAGAGATAGATACAAATAGAAACGAAGAAGCCAAAACATCCTTATTTGCAGATGACATGACCATCTACTTTCAACAAAGTAACAGGATATATAATCAATATATAAATGTTGGTAGGTTTCCTACATGCCAAGAATGAACTTGACAAGAAAAAAAAATGAGGAAAATAATCATATTCACAATAGCTTCCTGGGAATACCTAGGAATAGACCTATCCAAAGTCAAAGACCTCTAGAATAAAAACTTGAAAAATCCTAAAAAAGAAATTGAAGAAGACACTAAAATATGGAAAGATGTCCCTACTCACGGTTAAGCAGAGATAATACAAAACTAGCCACATTGTTAATAGCAATCTGTAGATTCAATCTAATTCCCATCAAAATTCCAGCAATGGGGCTCACAAAACCAGAAAAAAAATTCCTTTAAAATTTGTATGAAAGACCCCAAATAGCCAAACAAATTCTAAAGAGAAACAATTCTGGAGGAATCACAATACCGTATCTCAAACTACACTATGGAGCCATAGTAGCAAACATGAACATGTAAGTAGCCCAAAACCAAAATGTATACCAAAGAACTAGAAGACTCAGAAATTACCATATCAGCAGCTACCCTGTCTCTTACAAAATTAGCCAAAATATATATTTAAAAAAAAAAAAAAAAAAAGCCGGGCGTGGTGGTGCACGCCTTTAATCCCAGCACTCAGGAGGCAGAGGCAGCCTTTATTCACTGCTGATGGATCCATCAGCTAGTACAGCCACTGTGGAAATCTGTGTGGACGCACCCCCAGATACTAAAACCACTATCAAATGAGCCAGTATAACACTCCTGTGTATATACTAGAGGACTTTAAGTTAGCATACTGCTGTCTGTACACGTGGTTGATGCTGCTCCATTCACAATAGTCAAGAAGCAGAAACAACCTAGATGTCTATCAACAGATGAATGGACATAGAAAATAAGATACACACACACACACACACACACACACACACACACACAGTGGAATTTCATTCTGTTGTTACCAATGAAATTATGGTACTCCCAGGAAAGTTAATGAAGTTAATGAAACAGTGGATCATTATGTTAAAACAACCCAGACTTAGGTATACTGTTTTCTCTCAAATGCAGAATCTAGACTTAATATATGTATCATGGGAAATAAGTACAAAGTATGACTATATAAGTACACGAATATGTCACAATGAAACACATTCCTTTGCATGTTAGCCATAAATACAATTTATTTAAAAGATGGGAGTCAGGTCATTTAAGAAGTGCCATCCTAGATTTCTACAAATTTCTTTTAAAGTAGGAAGCACCTCACCAACTGTATCAGATATTCAGCTTCACACAAGTAGAAAGTACATCACATTCTTTACCATCCTAACCATTGCCTCCTACAAAGAGAATTCTGGGAGAGCTACAGAGCCTGGGGGAGAGGGGATATGGTGGGGGAGGACTCAGTACAGCCACCAGCTGATAGAACAGCTTCTATAAAGGGAGCTGAAAAAAAAATAGCCTAAAGAAAAGGCAGAAACTCTAGCCAAAGTGACTCCAGGCCAACTAAAACATCAGACTGCATAAAAATATGGAGGTCCATCAAGGAAAAACTCTATTATGAGCAGTTGCAAAAGCTTCTTTAACCCTCAGAAACTCCCTGGTTTCCAATAAAACTCCAGACCCTCCAAGTTGGCTTGGCTAGAGAGTCGAAAGGAACACATCCCAGAGCCTTCCTGGAACCTGTCAAAGGCCACTACACAGGTTGCTACATCCCTGCCATCAGAAATGACAAACACAGTAAGCCAGCTGGTCCAGGTAAAGACTGTGCTCAGATCAATTCCTTCTCCTAGCTCATTGGCTACAAGGGCATTCAATCTGCAATAATTTCTTTTCACACATCACCAGTAACTAGGTTTTGTACTTATCAGTGGTTAATGAACTGTGCTAAAGCTGTGGACCAGGATCTAGAACTGACTAGCCTTTTTACGGTTGTCCTTTTTAGCCTCCAAGACTCCTGCCTGTCATGGGGCAATCATCTCTAAAGGCTGGAGACAGAAAGTGGAATTGAAAGCTTCTACATCAGAAAATATCAAGAATGCAGCTTCTATTTCTCAGAAGTAGTTTTTCCCCCAATATCTGAGTAAGAAGGCATGCGTGCAGAACCTTATTTGGATATAATTATTTGTTCTTTTATAGTTTCTCTTCATATAGAAGCATAAACCAGTGGTTCTTGTATTCATTTAATAAGTACTTCTTTTGCCTACAGCATATCTCCATTGATTATCATTTCCAGTACCATCGCTAAATTCATGTCTTTCATATTGCTTTCTCCAAGCTTTATAGCCCAGAATATGAATCTTTATCCAAAATAAACTTTGGAAGTTGTGAGTTCTTGGAAGTCCCACTTAAAACCTAAGCAATCACTTCCTGGATCAGTGGATCAGTAACTTCTTCAAGGACCCTTGGGAAAATATGTTCTCTGTCCTGAAATGTTACATCACAAAGTTCTAGCTTCTAAAATATTGTTACTGGAATTTTCTATATTTTATGCTTATACACCTAACCTGTTTATATGACTTTATAGGGGTATTTACAAATAAAAGCCCTAAAGCTTAAATAGCTTCATGTTTCCAAATACACTCTAAGCCCTAAGTTACTGAACTCCCACAGAAAATGCCAGTTTTCGCTTTTCTCATTTTATTTTTTCTCTATTTTTATTTTATTTTACTGAAAATGAATTTTTATCATATATCCTGATTATGGTTTCCCCTCCCTCAACTCCTCTGAGATCTTCCCCGCCTCCCCTCCCATCCAAAGCCACACCCTTTCTGTCTCCATTAGAGATCAAAGAAGTGTCTAAAGAATAATGAAATAAAATAAAATGAAAAAAGAAAAACCAAACAAACCAGAATAAGACAAAACAAACAGAAGGAAAAGCCCATAGGAAAAACATAAAACACATATGTGGACATGGAGACACACATATTTATATACTCAGGAATCCCATAACAACACAAAACTGGAAGCCATATTACATATATAGTAGACTTGTAAGGGGGAAAAATTGCCCTGACAAGGCATTATGAAACAATGTCCAATGATACCATTTAATTTGTTTTGTATTGGCCATCTATTGCTGAGCATGGGACCTGCCCTTAAGAGTGGTTTTTATCTCCCAATGAGACTCCATTGGAGAAAACCAATTTTTCCTTTGCAAGTGGTCATCAATTGGAGATAGCTTCCACCTTAGGTGGATGTGTCTGCTTCCCTTCTCAATGCTGGGATCCTATCTGGTGCAGACCTGTATAGGCCCTGTGTGTGCCACCAGCCTCTGGGTTTATATGTGCCTTGGCCCTGCTGTGTTTCTGATGCCTTATCTTGGTATCATCCATCCCTCTGACTCCTATACTCTTTTTGCCTCCTTTTCCCCAGGGAACCTAAGGAGAGGGATTTGATGACAACATCCCATTTATTTATTTTTTTCCACTGGGAACACACATAGACCCTTAATTCATGAATAGGTACCTTTCCTTTTTGCAAAGCAAGGTAATAATGAGTAATACTTGAAATGACTCTTCTGATTTTGAACACAATATAGCATTGAATCAAGATTTGATAGGGAAAAGCAAAATTGGGGTAGACATAGCAGTAAATAAGCAAAGAACGATGGGAGAATGATGAGAGACATAAAGTTTGTCATTTCAGGTCTAGAAATCACCCCCTCTGTCCTCAACACAGAGAGCAGGTTTAAAATATAACAGTGACCTTCCTGTACATCAACATCCCATGGAACTGAACGTTCCAAGGTCTCCCATTCTCAGCACACTGTCTGGCTGTAGGTCTCGCTATTTCTTCCCAAGTACTATAGGAAAAGCTTCTCTGATGGTTGTTCAGCAAGACTCTGATTCTTGAGTGTAGCAGGATGTCTTTAGGAATACTTTATGGCTATGTTCCTTTAGTTGAACAATAGTATTTGTTCTCCTAGGTCTTTGGCCTATCTCAGGTTCTTGGCCACCCAAGCAGAGTTGGAGATAGATTTCTATCTATGGAGTAAGTTTTAAGTCCAATGAGATATTGGTTGGTTACACCCACAAGTTTTATACCACTATCACTCTGATACATCTTGCCAGCATGGCGTTATTATAGATTGAAGAGTCTTAGCTGAGTTTACTTTAAACTGCTTTTGTACTTACAACATAACCAAAAGAGATCATTCCATACTCTAGCCTTCAACGGGCAGGTCAACTAGTAAACTATGTGCAATGCTTTGTAGAGACAAAACTCAATTGTTAATACAGCGATTTTTACAAACGAGAATCAAAAAGCCGAAGGTACTGGATGGAGCACGAACTCAAGCCGTAACATCTTGGAGCTGAGATTTGATAGGGCTGCTTCAGGCTGAGTTAACATTTTTTAATGTCTCTGCCTGCAGGCAGGTCAAAGTCCATGCTATGTAGATAATGAATAGAAAAGTCAAGTCTTTCATGACTAATGAACAGAATTTGAGAAAGTCACAGTTACAAGAAAGTGATCATCGGAAAGGTCAATCAAAAGAAGTAAGCCAAAAAAAAAAAAAAAAAAAAAAACTAAAACTTTGCATAAACATTTATCCCAAGAGTCTAGTTGACTCTCAAGTCACAAATGTACCTGGAAGACTCAAAGAGCTTCAGTCAAAATGCAA
>NC_034600.1:32131351-32174887 GCF_900095145.1 Mus pahari | reverse complement strand
GAGAGGGAGAGGGAGAGGGAGAGGGAGAGGGAGAGAGATCAGGACAATGGAAGTCCTCCTTTGGCCTTACATATGCACAGGCACATACATCTGAACATGTATGTCACACACCGCACACGTTAACATAAAAATTAATAAACAATAAAATACAGTGTTCACATGTGCAGAATGTGATCTGAAATTTCTTACAGGAAGATGCCCTCCTTCATGAAATGAGGGAGACTTTTCTTATTATTACTTGAGAATTTTCATACAATATGTTTTGATTGTATTTACTCACCTTCCTAACTCCTCCCAGAAGCAGCCCCCTTCTCTACCAACCCAGCATTGAGCCCTCAGTTCTTTTAAGCCCATCAAGTACAATGCATGCTACCCATCTCCTCTTGGCTGTGCGCACCTCTGGAATACAGTTGGCCTACAAAGGCCATACTCTTAAAGAAAAAGGATGAAGAAGAATTTTCTTTAAATTAATTTAAAGACAACTAATTTCTACTGATACATAGAAACCATAAAAAGCAATAAATAGAATGTATAGATGATTGATAGAACACCTAAAATTAAAAGTTTACTACATAGGATCAGAAATATAGAAAGGTCAGTGCAGGCGAAGACAAAGTAAATGACTCAATCTGAAAGATGGTGGGTGGGGAGAGAAAGATGGGCTCAGGGGAAATGAAAAATTTTCATGAATCCCTTGACATATAGAATAACATACATTATTGAAGCCTCACAAAGGGAACAATATTTTTTAAAGATGTATTTATGTATATGAATACACTGCTGCTATCTTCAGACACACCAGAAGAGGGCATCAGATTCCATTACAGATGGTTGTGAGCCACCATGTGGTTGCTGGGAATTGAACTTAGGACCTCTGGAAGAACAATCATTGCTCTGAGCCGTCTCTCCAGCCCCACAGCAGAACTATACTTAAATGTAGAATTGCTAAAAATTATCCATTTGGCAAAAGACTTAAATTTCCACAAAGGCTTACTGAATCACAACGGGAAAACTAAGCATTGTCTTTACCTAGTTAAATTGCTAAGAGAGAGAAAGACATGTTATAAAAGGAATCAAGCAACGTACACACCAGAGAAAACTGATTCTGGACAGCTAGGGCTATACAGAGAAACCCTGTCTCGAAAAATCTATATCTATCTATCTATCTATATCTATCTATCTATCTATCTATCTACATATATATATATATGATTCTCATTCAAACAATTTCTCATTCAAAATTTCCAAGTGAGTAGAATATCTTTGGAAGAACAAGGAAACAAAACAAACTGAGAACATAAACTTTATATTCAGTATCCAGTGCAGCTTTCGAGGAGGAAGAAGCTAAAGATATTGTGATATAAAATAAAGCGTTTCTCGCAGATCTGAACTATAAGAAGGACTAAAGGAAATAAAGGCATTGTGGTGTAAAATAATACAATTTCCTCTGATCTGAGTTATAGTAAGAGCTAAAGGAATTCTGTAGCTAGAAGATCAAAAGAGCACCAAATAGAAATGAGTTTACATAAAGGAGAATAAAACATCAGAGGTAGTAAATATTGAGAATATTCGTTGTTCTTCCGAAGAACAAGCACTCAGGTGAGTGGCAGAGGACCAGTTCCCCCGTGGTGAGTAGCTCTCAGCCACCTATGATTCTAACTGCATGAGATCTGACACCCTCTTCTAGCCCTCCTTTCCTGTCCACACATGGGTATCATACACTTACACATATATACATACACATGAAGAAAAATAAATGTTCAAAATACTAAAGACTGAACTAAGTATAAAAGCCCCTTCCTCCCTTTTAACTATTTATGAATTCACAAAATAATGTAATGTCTCATGGGACTGATAATGCCTCTTAATACATGTGATAACTGATGGGAAGACAAATTGATAAACCCAGTATTCCTCTGTATAATTTACATGGGCAGCACAATACTAGTTCTAAATTGTAGGCTGTGAACAGTTAAGAATATGTAGATTATTGGGAGAGTGTATATGAAACATAATTGACATTTGATAACTTGGATGCCCAAAATAGAAAATAAAACAAAACAAAACAAAACAAAACAAAAAAACCGAGGGAAAAATGAAAGAAAAAAAACCCCAGCATAATAACAAAATTGAAGACCTAATCCAAACATATCCATCATTTCTTTAATCATTTATGGTGGGATAGAAAATTTCAGAATGAATTAGAAAACTGAAGAGTCTGATATAGGAGACACTCTTTAAAGCCTGCAAGGAGATCAATTATCAAAAGAAAATCAACCCAAACAGAAGCAAACTGGAAATGTAGAGTTATGGAGGAAATCTGAAAGACATCCTCTCCCCAAACACTTGTTTTTAAGAAAACAGCTTCAATCTGATACCCACCCCCCCCCCCCCNCCCCCNCCCCCCGCGATTCCCCTTCCACATCAGTGTGTCTACTAGTGGGGTCAGGGCTCAGGTCTTGTTAGGCAGCCATATTGCTGCAGTCTCATGGATACAGCTTCACTATCATTTCTAGGAGATACAGTCTAACGACTGTTAGGAGAGAGGGAGACTCTTCCCCAGAGACAAGCCTCCTAATTAGTTCTACAATACCGAGTGCTCAGCTCCCAGATCACATACATACAAGCGACGTTAAAGGAACTCGGCAGATTTATTTATATATTTATGCATATGTGTGTGGTACAACCGAGCTAAGCTTATCCCCAACAAGCTTAAAGATAAACGAGACTCGGACTATGGTTATTTTATTTGGGTTTGACAATTATTGAGGGATTAACCCTAGTCTGCTTTCCTAACTGCTGGCGCTGGGGTAGTCCCCAGCAGTGTACCCCAAATACTTGCTGTTTCTCCTGGCCACGTGATCATGGTGCCTCGCCTCTCGTGGCACCACCTTCTCTCTCTCCCCCTCATTCTCTCCTTTCTCATTCCCTTTCTCCATGTTCAACCAGGTAACTCAAGAATCTACCTTTCTCCAATCCCTCCAGTAATTGGCTGTAGCTATTTTTATTTAATCAATAGTTTTAAATCAAGGAACAAGGTTTGCACAACAAAAGCTGGTAAATGTGAGAATTCACGCATAGGCCTTTACCTTCTGGTAGAGAGTTTAGCATTATAATACATAGCAATGGACCAAGCCCTTCCCACACACCCACACATCCACACAGTAATAATTAACAATAGTGGTGATGATGATGATGATGGTGGTGGTGATGAGTTGTAAATGAATAACCTCTGAGAATCCTGACACCTATGTTTTTGAGATGAGATCCACAATTTACTAATTTTAACCACACATCAACATATTTTTTTCATACCCATTAACCCATAAAAAGTTAACTATCATATACATGGACAACATTGTTTGCCTCCCTTTATTCTATAACATCTCTTTCTAATTAAGCATGATACCATCCTTGCTCTAAGCCCAGGTACTAGACAAGTTGTGTGTATTGTTTTTTGTCTTTTTTAAAAAATATAAACATAGTTGAAAATCTTTGACTCTAGCATAAAGTATATGAGCACTTCAACCTGCTACATTTTAAGAAATATAGATTGGCTTTGATCTCTATTTCTGACAAAATCATTTCTCGTGATTTCAGTTTTCATCAACATTAAACTTTCTAGGTAGCCAGAAGTTTAACACCCTCCAACCAACCCCATTATCTTCTTTGCCTACACAACTGGAAGCAGCTCTCCCAAAGAAGGCACCTTTCTCCAAACAAATCCATAAAATCAAACGATGCTGGTGTGAACCAAATCATCTCCACTATGACCATACTACTCTGAATAAGTCAACCTTAGTACCAAATTGGTTTTTTTTTTTCTCAAAAAGGAGACTAGGCACAGAGCACATGTGCTTTGACTAAGACATGTCTCTAGCGAAGAACATGGCTAAATTTTAGTGGGTGTAAGATTTGAGGGATCTCCCCCAAACCTAAAACTATGTCACATATATCTGAGGTACCACAGCACTAGAGTACAACATAGAGTCAGAGGTTTGTTGTTTGGAAGGGGGAACTATTGAAATCACGTGATGTTGTGTGGTTAAATGTCCTCAGTCATTCTTATGCACAATGATGACAGGAAGTACTTTGTCCCTTGGGAAAAAGAACTGAGAATGTTGTAAGATGTGAGAGTGATTTGACAATCACAGGAGACTGATGGAAGTCAAACATATGCAAATAAAAATAAAGAGATGAACAGGTTGTTTTTTTTTTTTTTTAAAATAAAATAGATGAGGAAGGCATAAAATAAAAAGAAATTCCCAATTTCACTATCTTTCCATCAATTTTTCCATTCCACAGCCCAATCACACTTTTCAGAGATAAAACGTTTCAACAATTTCTCCTCCGAATTTCCAGAGATTTCTATATATGTGCATATTATCATATTCTTTCTTTTGCCTTATTGGGATAAAATGTTAATAACTTCAGATATATGAAACAACTTCCAGGAAACACTGACAAATATTTTCCCCAGGCTACTACTGTTTTACATAGTCCCAGTACATTTGTCAACATTTAGAAATTAATATTAGTGTAACACTCTTCACAGAACCCCAGCCACCAAGTCATTAATTTTATTCAATAATGTCCTCTTTGTTGCTCCAAAATTCCCCATGAATTTAGCTGTCGTATCTCTTTAGTTGCATCGGCCCCGTTTCTTGATGCTGCTCCTTTTTTCATTGTCTACCCAATCTTGAAGAATGTTGCTCACACACTTGGTCGGCTGACCTTCTGCTTAGCTTGGTCTAATATCTAGTTCATGTTTTAGGATTCCAAGAAATAAATGAGACTGGTATAGTCATCTCATCTGAAAATGCATGTTATCAATCTGGCTTTTCATGGGTGATGTAAATTTTTGCCAGTCACGAGTAACATTTATCAGGCCTCTCCACTTTAAAGTTAATATTTTTTTCCGGTCCACTCTTTATAAACTGGTGACGAAGTTCAGCACTCAGAATAAAACAAACTGAATCAGTGTCTTAGAGAATCAGTACCTATGTCGAGTCATTGAATTCTTCGGAAGGGGAAAAATATTTATTTATTTATTTATTTATTTTCCAGAAAAGGCTATTTATTTTTTTATTATTATTATTTTCTTTATTTACATTTCAAATGCTATCCCGAAAGTTTCCCATACCCCTCCCCCCACCTCTGTTCCCCTACCCACCCACTCCCACTACTTGGCCCAGGCCTTGCCTTGTGCTAGGTCATATAGAGTTTGGAAGACCAAGGAGCCTCTATTCCCACTGATGGCCGATTAGGTCATCTTCTGCTACATATGCAGCTAGAAACACAAACCCCGGGGGTACTGGTTAGTTCCTGTTGTTGTTCCACCTACAGGGTTGCAGCCCCCTTCAGGTACTTGGGTACTTTCTCTAGTTCCTCCATTGGGGACCCTGTGTTCCATCCAGTAGCTGGCTGTGAGCATCCATTTCGGTGTTTACCAGGCACTGGCATAGCCTCACAAGAGGCCGCAATATCAGGGTCCCTTCAGCAGTATCTTGCTGGCATGAGCATTAGTATCTAGGTTTGGTGGCTGATGATGGGATGGACTCCCGAATGGGGTAGTCTCTGGATAGTCCAGTCCATCCTTTCATCTTAGCTCTAAATTTTGTCTCTGTACCTATAACCTTTCATGAGAGTTATGTTCCTTANTCTAAGGAGGAATGAAGTATCCACATGATGGTCTTCCTTCTTGGTTTTCTTGTGTTCTGCAAAATGTATCTTGGATATTCCAAGTTTCTGGGCTAATATCCGCTTATCAGTGAGTACATATCTAGTGACTTCTTTTGTGATTGGGTTACCTCACTAAGGATGATATCCTCCAAATACATCCATTTGCCCAAGAATTTCATAAATTCATTGTTTTTAATAGCTGAGTAGTACTCCATTGTGTAAATGTACCACAGTTTCTGTATCCATTCCTCTATTGAGGGACATCTGGGTTCTTTCCAGCTTCTGGCTATTATAAATAAGGCTGCTATGAACATAGTGGAGCATGTGTCCTTATTACCAGTTGGAAGATCTTCTGGGTATATGCCCAGAAGAGGTATAGCNGGATCCTCCGGTAGTACTATGTCTAATTTTCTGAGGAACCGCCAGACTGATTTCCAGAGTGGTTGAACAAGCTTGCAATTCCACCAGCAATGGAGGAGTGTTCCTATTTCTCCACAACCTCGCCAGCATCTGNTGTCANCTGAATCTTTAATCTTGGCCATTCTGACTGGTGTGAGATGGAATCTCAATTTTTCATTTGTTCAACCACCGGTTGTATCGTTATGTACTTGCATATTTACTTCGTACTCTAGATTATAATATAATGCTAATCCACTTTAAGATACATGAAATAACTTCCTTTGCACAGAAGCTTTTTAAATGGGCTTTACTTCTTTGAGCAGCTTTAGGTTCACAAGGACACGGAGCGAAGGATATAGAGGTTTCCGCATATGTGTACCATCATATATACGTAGCCTCTGACATTATCAGCATCCTCTGCCAGAATACATTTGTGTAACAAAGAATAACAGATCCTTAACACCAGGTTACTCCGTTTGTTTTAGGGTTCATTTTGGCTTCATATTCTGAAGATTTGAGCAAATAGACAGTACTGTGTAACCACTACTGTTGTATAATACAGAATTGTTTTAACCACCTGAAAAACATTCTGTGCTCCAAATATTCATCCATCCGTCCCCCCTAGTCCTTACAACCACTGGTCTTTTTATAGTCTTGGCTTTTACTTTTCCTCAATGTCAAGCAATTAGGGTAAGACAGTGTATCACCTCTTCAAAATGCTTTCTCTCAGCAATAAGTATTTAAGGCTCCTCATATCTTTTCATGACTCGACACCTCATTTAACACTATGTAACATGCAATTGTCTGGAATCAACACAATTTACATATCCATTAGCCTGCTTAAGGATATCTTGGGTGCTTTCAAATTTAGTAACCATGAATAGAATTTCTATAAACAATCATGTGCAGATTATTGTACAGATTTAAGTTTTCAGTTCTATCAGGTAAATACCAGGGCCACAATTAGAGGGTCATATGAGAAGAGTGTGTTTATTTTTGGAATAAATTGTTGAAATATATTTTTTAAAAAACATCATTTTCCATCCTACCCACAATGAATGAGAATGCCTACTGACCCATGCTCTCTTCCACATCTGACAGTGTCACTCTTCTGTAGTTTGTCAACCAATGGGGGTATGGTGGAATCTGTCACTCACTGTAAATTTTCTTGATGAAAATGTGGAACATTTTTCATATGCTTATTTTGCATATGTCTATTTTCTTTGGTAAAATTTCTAATGGTCTCTGGTATACCTCTTTAATGATCAGTTTCTTAAATGTGGATTTTAAGGGCTCTTCCATGTTTGCTTCATAGGTCTTTTATCAAACATCATCATTTGCAAATGTTTTCTTCATCTCTGTGGCTTGTCTTCTAGGTCTTTGAACAGTGTCCTTGATGAAACACTTTTTATTTTCAATGAATTTTGGTTTATTAATTCTTCTTTTTAAATAATTCAAAGTCTTTAATGTTGTAACTAAAAAAGCTCTTGCTTCACCCAAGATTGTTCAGATTTTCTTCTATGTTACCTTTGATTTATATGACTTTATATACTGTCACTCATTTTAAGTTGACTTTTGTGATATGTGAAAGGTCTGTGTCTACAATCATTATTTTCTATGTTGATATCCAGTAATTTCTGTACCATTTTTTTGGGAGAAAAAAAAAGACAAAGAGGAGGAGGAGGAGGAAGAGGAATTATTATTATTATTATTATTATTATTATTATTATTATTATTAGAGGGAACCACTTTTACTTCCTTTGGCTGTGAGGACTGCTAAGGGGTTAAGCACTTGCCATGGAATTGTGCAGATCAGCGTCTGTTCCTCAGAACCCATGTTACTTTTGGATGGGCATGTCCTAGACTGCCTCTAACTAATTCCAAGCTTGGAAGGCAGAGACAAGAGATGGTGAAAGCAAGCTGGCCAGGGAGCCTTGCCAGATAAGTAAGCTATGGATAGCAGACCCTGCCTCAATAAGACAGAAAGGCAAATGAGAATGACTCCTTGGGTCTTCACATGTACTCAGATATTCATGAGCCCACACACATACAATCTGTGTGTAACATACACACACACACACACACACACAGAAAAAGAAAAAGAAAAACTATTTTCCTTATACTGCTTTTGTTCCTTTGCCAAAGATGAATCGAATGCTATGTCACTCTACTTCTGAGGTCTCTATTCTGCTCTGTTGATCTTTCTATTCTTTTGCCAACACTATAGTGTCTTAAGTTATTGTAACTTTATACATTGAAATCAGAAAGTGACTGTTCTCCAACTTTCTTCTGTTTATCTAATTCACTAACTACTCTAGATATTTTGCCTCTCTATATAAATATTAGAGTTAGCTTGCTGATAGCCACAAAATAACTTCACAAGAATTACCTAGTGTCTATTGATTCAATTTTAAAAAATGGAAAATTTGAAAACATTGAGTCATTCTACTGATGAACATGGGCAATATCTTCATCTATTTCTTTAACCAGAGTTTTTAGATTTTATTATATGGATATTGTACATATTTTTTCATATTTATATCAAGTATTCTATTTTAGAGCATGGTATTGTAAGGCAGTGATAAGGAAGGATTTTATTTGTTCAGGATCTTAATAGGAAAGCTTCAAGATTCTCATTAAAAAGTGGATCGTTACCTATAAGGGGGCTTATGGCTATTCCTTATCAAGTATGGGAATTTCTCCTCTGCCCTTAGCTAACTGAAATTATTTTTATCATAGGTATTAGATTTTGTCAGATTCTTCATTGTCTTTGGTTTGACTGTAAAGTCTTCTACTTTAGCATGTTAATATGATAGATTGTATTAAATGATTTTTTTTAATGTTGAACTAAGCTCACATAAGCTGGGGTAATCCCTTTTGGTGGTAATTTAGAATTCTTTTTACAATCTATTGTTGAAATCACATGTCAAATGTATGTATTTCCCAAATATTTGAAAAGTATAAGATTCATAGTCATGAGAGATATTAGCTTGTACTTCGTTCTCCTGTAATCTCCTTTACATTGTTATTAGGGTAATGCCTAAATCAAGATAGATCTTCTCTGTTTCTAGGTTTTGAAACCTCTGAAAGAGTTTGTATGGAATTGGTTGAATTTCTTCCTTAAGTGTTTGATGGAATTTAGCAGTGAACACATTTAGACATGGCGATATATATTTTGAATAGTTGTTAATTACTAATTAATTTCTTCATGAGATGTACACCCACTCAGAATATCTCCTCTTGTGTGAGTTTTAGCAGATGTCCTTTAAAAGTCAATTTCACCTGAGTTTTTAAAGACATGTGGGCAAAGAATAGTCACAGTATTTTTATATTGTCCTCTGACTGTGAGATCTATACTAATGTTCTTTCTTCCACTTCTGAGATCAGACTTTATTTTTTCATGTTCTCTGTTATCTTTATAGCCTGACTAAAAACTCATGGGTGCTTTTGATCTTGTCAATGGATCAGACTATGTTCTACATGTTTTTGTTTTTATTTTTTTCCTGATTGTTTGCCACTTTCAATTTTCTTGATCTCTATTATTCCTTTCTTCTGTTGGCTTTCAAGTTATTTTGTTCCTCTCTTTCCTTTGTACTCAGATGGGAGCTTAGGGGTTTGGCTCAGATCATTTTTTTCCTGAAGAACATAATCAGTGCTATGAATTTCCTCCTTAGTACTGCTTCTGCCCCACCTCACAACTGTGAGTAAGTTATATTTTCATTTTCACTTACACTTTCTATTTCAAGTAATCTACATGATCCCAGATTAGCCTAAGTGGATCTATTTACTTTAACTTGCACATAACACTACATTGTGTGGATATTTTATAGTTAACTTTCACAGTATCATATTATAAGCTATTCAAAGTGCTTTTTAAAATTCTAATCAAACAATCCTTGGTATGGGAAGAACTTGTACTTGCATAGAAATTACATTTTTATATCAAAGTAAATTCCCAACAATGGAATTGTTGAGTCTACATTGAAATTATCAGTTGACTGTATCTTTGCAGAGTTATGTTACTGAAATACTGAAATAAAAGATTCAAAATGTATTTTCTAGTGCTAGCAGATATTGTCTGTTTTTCTCCCAAACATTGCTCCAGTTCATAGATGCTGAGCATTCAATCACCTGCATTTCATAGGGGATCAACTCTATTTCTCTAATGATGATACACAATTATCTTTTGTAATTATGACAGGATATTATATATATATATATATATAAAATCATCCTACATTGTAGGATCTAATCTTAGGTATTGATGATTTCAATTGGGTACAGAAATGGCTGGCAGAAGTCAGAGAAGTAATGCCTTAAATAACTCAAGGCTAATACAATACAGGTCGGAAAATAAAAACCAATGAAAAACTAGTTAGGTTGGGGGAAGGGGTAAGCAATAAATAAATAAACAGGAGAGAGAGTAAGAAAATGCTTTGAGAAACTGTAGATGATCAATATCAGGATCGCAAAATTAGGGGACCTGACCAGGTATATTCTTTAAAAAAAAAAAAAAAAATTCTTTCCAGAATCTTTCTGATGTAAGATTTTTACAAAATGGATTAACCAAATATGAGTATAGGCATGAATCTAGATGTAAGTGTCACTATCTACAAAGAAGCACAGAGCATAGAAATTGCCTGGGTGTTTGTTTGTTTGTTTGTTTTGAGGAACTAACTAGAAATCTAAGAAGGAAAGAGGTGGGGAAAGGGACAGAATCGAAGTTTAACTTGTTTTTCTGATTGTTTTTTAAATAGCTGAATTATACAATTACTGTGGATTATTTTTTCTTAACCTCCAATGGCCCCAGATTAGGATTTCTTTTACTGTCCAATACTGTGCAGACAACTTTCAAGTAAAGATGCTTGAAGCAACTTTTCTGTTCCACATGAGAAAGGGAACCCTTCTTGTTTATTGTAGGGAGTACTAGTGAGCTAGAAGCCATGCGATCCTTTGTCTTACAGCCTCTGTTTCAAAGACTCTCTCTCACCTTTGCTGCAAGCAAAGTCCCAACGTTCATCTGCCGCCACCTCCTCCATGAGACAAACATGCTAACACATTCATATATGTGGCAACGGAGCCACCTCTTTCATACCCACTGTCACTGGTAGGTCTGGGTCCTGAGAATCATCTTAGGTGAATACACTAATACTTAGTAATAATGAGGACTCCTTCATGCTTCCCTAATAGATGTGAAGTTTGGGGACCGTTCATTTCCTTACCCTCTCCCCAAGGGAAGAATCAAGAACACCGTGTCCTCATTTAAAATAGTAGTTCGAATCACTGTTACTATTGCACATCTTATTTGGTAGAAAATGTTCTTTCTTTCTCTCGCCTGAAGGTAATGCTGCAAAGGAAACAATGGTTTTTAAAATAGAACAGAGAAACTAAATAACATCAATTTGCAAACCAACTTAGAGTCAGAACAATCCCTTACACCCCTCTGCCTCAAAGGTTCTCCATCACTTTTGCTGCAAATGCTCAGTGACACTTTTGGACAGCCCTGCCTCACCCTAAAGAGGTCAGTAGGTAAGTGTTATCCCATTTTCTGTTTGTACCGAATGAATCCCCAAGGAAAGGAGGAGGGTAATACAACAATACTATTACACCAAATAGCTTGTTCTCTCTGATAACTAAGACATGGTTGGTTTGTGATGGACGGAAATTATAGTCTACTTCTCTATGACTTACAAACCCACAATAGAAATACCAAGATCTGCCTTAAGTCCTTTATAAAACAAAACAGAGAGGGCTCTTGAGAGTGGATATTAGAAAGTGACCTACTCCTACAATTCACTGTCAAGGACTAGTTAGTTTTCAAAGCCCAGGTAGCAACTGTTCCTTGCTCTGAGCCTCAGAGATGCATTTGCAAGGAGCTTTTCATACCTATTTAGATGGGAAATGTACTATCCCTTCTCTTCTCAGTAAGGCTATCAAGAAACGTGCTTTAAAAATCCCTGAGGGATGCATAATCATTCTTTCAAAATAGCAATTTGGCTGTAGCAGCCATTTTCCCATTCAGCTGCTCAAGCCTATGGATGGTAATGGAGACAGCTAATGCCTTTTGGGGTTTTCTGAGGGTGGAGGAAACTTACCATCATCTGTAATTAGTAAGAAATAGCAGAAAGAAGACAATTGCTATAGAAGCTAAACTAAAAACACACTAGCAAGTCTGTGAATGAACACCCTGAAAGGGGTGATTTCTGATGTCAAAAATACCCTAACACTAACATGGGGATAATTGTGCAGGCCTTTACCAGGACACCTCTGTATGAAGAGGAGAGATACACAATAAAGTTCCAGGTGCTACATGACTTTCCCAATCTCTCTTCTGTGGTCTGGATTCTTCTCTGTCAGGAGCCACAGACTTCATAGTAACAAGAATGGCAGTAGCACAAAGATGTTGGATATTAGTCACAAGGCCACCTGCTATGCACCAGAGGTCCTCGTTGACCCTCATCTGCTCACATGAGGCTGAAGTGATTATGTGAAGGCTTTGAAACCCATTTCACAGATATCCTGCTGGTCAGTGGATAAAAGAAAGCAGAGCAGAGTCTAAGAGGGCCAGCCAAGAGAAGAAGTGGAGAAGTGGGTGGAGGACTTGCCACTAGCCAAATCTAGTACCACCCCCATCATTTTCCATGCCTCACAGACCCTCAAAACTCTTTTGCCTGACACTATTTTACACTATTCTAAAAATGTCCTCTCCTTGCTACTTAAGATTCTCTTTTACTTTAATACTGCCTAGGGGCCTTTTTTTTTCCCCAGTTGAAATATATAAGATGAACCAAACTCTCCCAAGTGAAAAGTACAGGTGTTAAACCCCCTTGAAATCTATTAATATCACAAGTAACACAAACTTAACTAATTAATAATTGGTCAATAACAATAATAATATAATATAATGTAATATAATTGCAAGTATTCTTCTGGGGGTCACTTGCCTATACATGAGCAGACATGATGAGAGACAGAGACTTGACTCCCTAATTAGGAGCTGTTAGAGTCTCCTTTATGCCTAGATCTAAAGGACAGTCATTCTAATAGGTACTCTGACTATGCCAGCCTCAAGTATCTTAAGCACTTTGTAGATACTAGACACAGCTGTACAACTATTTTAAACATTCTAGAGACAGCTGTGCAGCCACCTTAAATATTCTGTAGATACTAGAGATAAATAAATGAAGACTGCAGCTGACTGCCTAGAGCCAAAGGTATAGCTCACTGGTGCTCGATAAAGCAGTCTGTGCCAGACTTTGAAATCCCAAGCTTCAATGAACCCTCGATTACTCTGCAGTCATTCCTTCTTTGGCCAATTAAGGAGTACTCCTTCTGATGATGTAGCAAAGGGATGGGTGTGACTGGTCCTCGGGAACAGGACTGCAATTGTCCAGATGGCTGTCTATGATAGAACTGAACCACACCACAATGGTTTGTCCAGAGAAATGGCTGTAGTTGGTCCCAACACTCCCTCTCAGGACATATAAGCAAGCCACTCAACAAGGAGACCCTCCCTTGTCCTGCTTCCCTGAGGTGTCCCAGCCTATTCACCAAGTGAGTCTGAACAGTTTTTTTGTTGGGCCTAATGCTGAGTGGTCTTTTCTTGCCTTCATTCAGCAGTGCAGGAGGAACTGGCAACAGGAAGGAAGATCAGCATAGAGCCATGATGCTGGGCAAAGAAATCAGAAAGGGGGGGGGGGTTTGCAAACAGCAGTGACAGTGACAGCTGAGCCATTAGCAGACAGATGTGAAAGCAGAGAGGCATCTCTGGATGCTCAGAGCTACTTCCCTGGTGCTGTGATAAAGCACCAATGCTAAACAGCAACTTCAGAAAGAATGGCAGGGAAGGTGTGAACCACAAGGTAGCAGGAGCAGAGAGATGACTGATAATCTTTTTGTAAACATACAGGAGATGGAAAGAGAAAATAGGAAGTGAGAATGAGCTCTGAGCCCTCAAAGCCCATCCATAGTCATATGCTTCTTCTAGCAAGGCTCTGACTCCTAAAGGTTCCACAACATCCCCAAACACTACCATCAATGGATGACTGAGTACTCAAATATAAATGAGCCTATTGTGAATTTCTCACTTCAACTATCACAAAGGGATAGTGGTCCCAGGGGCAAAAGCGGCAGATGCCTACTTCCCAGGCAGCTCAGGATCCTTCATGGCCCTAGAAGTTCTCATAAGCATTCCCTTAGAGGGGGGACACAGGGAGTGGTCCCTGTAAGAGTCAAGTTGGAGAGACATACAGAAAGAATAGTAGGAAGAGAGAGGGGGACAAGAGAGCACAAAAATCCCTAATTAAAAAGGATAAATGACTGTAAGGGTCCAGAGAAGAGAAACTGCAGGCCCTGGTCACCTGACGAGTTCCAGAGAGCTGGAACACCTTCAAGTGTCACAAGGAACAAAGTCGAAGACCTTTGATCCCAGGCTAGGAGCCACCACACTGGACACCACCCAAAGTGAACAGTGTCAATGGCTCTGTGTCTTCCTGAACAAGAATGCAATACTTAAAGGGTTCCAATAAGGGTCCTGCTATCTGAGGCCTGTACAGAGGCTGAAGTGCTAAGGGGTACCACTTGCTGCTGTTTCTGCCTGCCTTGTGAGACCACTCACTACTGTGAATCCCTGAGGAAAGCCAAAAGCTTCCAGAGACTGGCAATTTAAAAGCCAATTCTTCTCACCTACCCATCATTTCTGTCTGGGAAACTAGTTGATTGATTTGCATGCTCATTCTCACATCATCTCCTTTGTAAGGATGGCCTCTCCACAGTGGACAGGGCTTCTCATTCCTAACCCACTGTGTTCACCTCTGAATTCTTGCAGCATTTAAAAGCTCTGTCATATAACAATAAAGCAAAGTTTTTTTTACTGAGTATTCCTTATATGCCCTGTCTTATTCGAAACCATTTTTATAGGTCTTTACTTAATCTTCATAACTTTCCAAGTCTGTTTAACTATGATAATAAAGCTAGTAATAACTGGACATGAACACAGACCTATGGACAGAAAATCCTATGACCTTCCCCAACTTCTATCCTCCATCCTTTGGGCTTGGTCATAGTATCTTGGCTGAATATCATTTTTATATCATTCTATATTTCATTCCATTACACACTGAGTTCCATTCTATGGTAGAGAATCACTTGCTCTATTTGTATCTAGTGACCATTTTATCTAGCATGAAGCAAAGAACTTCATAGATACTCAATATTTGCAGATGGACATAGAATAAATAAACATGTATAGTCCTTCAGATCTCTACAAAAATCACCTAGAATAATCCCTCTGGACTGTGGTACATGAGAAGAAGAGAAACTAGTGTTGCTGGGATTATAGGGACCCAATAAGTCTTCTTGCACAGACTTGCCAAGATTCCTAATTCTCTTAGTGATAAGAAAGACCATAGGAAGCCAGACGTGCACAAGTCCAGTATCAGAGAGAATGTCTAAAGGTAATATCCTAGTCACAAAAGATCTAGTTGGCCTGGAGGCAGGTCTCTAGGAAAATTATCATAAGTGTGTTAATGTGGCAGAATCTGCCTTCTGAGGGTAGCACCATTCCCCGGGTTTGTGGCTCTGGAGTGCATAAGAATGGGGGAAAAAGCAAACAAGCAGAGAGGTGACCTTGGATGTATTCATTTTCCCTCTTGGCTCTTGACTATAGATATGACAAGCTGCTTCAAGTTCCTGGTTACCATGACCTCCCCCGCAATAGTAGACTGTAACCTGGAATTGTTATAAAATATATATATATATCGCCCACTAAGCTTCTTTTGTCAACGTATTTTATCACAGCAACAAGACAACAAAGCTAAGGCAAGTGATTTGACTGTGGCAACTATTGTTCTCTCAGGATCCGAATTACATCTGCCAAGCAGCTCTAGGGTGGCACTTCAGCAGTTTTCTGGGCTCTTTCGCCAAGCTTTAAATAGCTCACTGAGATCATTGAGAATTGGTGCCAAGTGAAAGGCTTCTTTCTGATGGACCTGCTATTAGAGGCCACTGCATTATCAACCTTCAAAGATTTCCTTAACCATAAAATAATTCTGAATGCAGTGTCAAGAGAAAAGCTCCAACATGCCATAAATCCAGTTTAGAAGATACATAAAAATCAAAGGGTGGGTCCACTAGTTTAAATGGCATATGAATTTAATGGTAATGTCACAAACTAATGGACAGAAAAGAATATCCCCAGAATCAAAGGGCTCCAGCATTGCTCTGGCAGTGACCTTCAGCCATGTTAACTTACTTTGCCACATCTCAGTCTCTCTGCTCTATAACGAAGCCTGAAAACACCTTGACTCCGAAATCACCTCCGAGATAGCATCTGGGATTGATTTGGTGGCCTGAGCATTCTTCCCATATATCCTATGATTTTAGAGCTTTTGGGGGGTTTGCTTTTTATTGTTTTTGTTTGTTTGTTTTAGTAGCTGCTTATTGTTGTTTTTAAAATTATTGTTATGTTTTTTTGTTTTGTTTGTTTGTTTGTTGAGATAGGGTTTCTCCTTGTAGCCTTGGCAGTCCTGGAACTCACTCTGCAGACCAGACTGGTCTGGAACTCAAAGATCCCCTACCCTGCTCCTGCCCCTTGCTCCCTACACCCTGCCCCCTGCCTCCTGCCTCTACCCTCTGCTCCCTGCCCCCTACCTCTGCCCTCTGCCCTCTGCTTCTTCCTCTGCCTCCTGTTATAGTTAAAGGTGTGTGCCACCACCGGGCTTACTTTTGTTTTTACGAATGGATCTCATATTCACCATATTGCCTACACTAGTTTTGAACCTGCATTCCTCAGCCTCCTGAATGCTAGATGAGTCACCATACAAAGATATGATATATTTTCTATTACACAAGCATATCACTCCAACATTCCTATCACATCCCCAGCCTTACTTTACAGAAGGAAGAATGGATGTCTGAATTACTTTCAGGGTCAGAGAAAAAGCCAGGAGCACCAAAGGTACAGATTGAAGATGTTCCACTGTTGCTTCCCCACTGGGCCATGTAACTGCTTTAAGGACTCATGGGCCCTGGCACTTTTCTCATCAGTTACAGCCATGTTCTTTATTATTATTTATATGTTATTTTTAAGGTAGCTTATGATATGTTAGATACCACTTTGACCTTTTTAAACAGCATGGTTTGGGGTTCCCTTCCCCCTATCTCCCCAGGTCTCTGCTATCCCTGACCCCCTTTTTCTTCTTTGTAACCACCCCTCCCCCATCCTTCATCACTCAATATCCCCCTCTCTCAAGTCTCTCTGGGTTTTTAGACTTTACTCACTCTTAACCCGTTTACATATTCGCATGTGTGCATTATAGCCTATGACTCACATATGAGAGGGAACCTGCAGGGTTTTGTCTTTAGCCACAATTTTTATAATAGCTTATCAAGTGACTTAAGAAACTTGTTATCACAAATTACCATAATTTTCATGTCAGTTCAAAATTAGGAAACGTTTTAACACATTTAATTGGACAGAATGCTAGGGATAGGGCGTGGAATGACTGACTGATGACAGAGAAGGAAGCCCAGAATATCCTGGACTCTTCACTCTGGCCCACCTGGCCTCAGATCTTCTATCAGATCTTCTGTCCCTCTTATCAATTCTCTGCTTCTTCTTTCCTTATTGCTACTCCATCCACTGTCTCTTCTGGCCACCTGTAGCACATCTAACTGCCTTCCTTTCCCCTTCCTTTTTTCGTTTTTACTAGCTTTCTGAGAGCCAGGAAACAAGATGCCCACACATGTTGAAATCAGAAATAGTGTACTGGGACAAGAAGTAATCCAAGATTCCCACTGAGGAAAATGACAAGCTTGTGCTACCTGCCAGCAGCCCTGTCGCCGGTGGAATCAAAGGAGAAGGCTGTCGTTCTCTCTGACTATAGAATCCGTGCTTGGCTTCAAAGGCAACATCGCTTGAGTCTCTCTTCTGACTTTGTGGAAGGCCTCTCTGCTAACCAGACATTGGCTAATTCTTAGTCCACAGAGGCTGTAATGGTGACATAGTGAAACCAATGTGCCAGGAACAGGTCAAAAGGAGGTCACTCTCCTGAGCGGCATCTCTGATGAGAACCTTCATAGTGTTAGACATCTGTGACCCAGCCAAGTAGCGGTGGCTGGGTCATTGCTATATATAGAAATAACAAGGGGTGGGCGGAGGATCTGAGCTTATGGAGCTGGAAGCTGATCTTTTTTAGACTTTGATCATAAGTGAGACAAAACCTGGAAGAGGGCACAGCAAGTGTCAGGGACACAATGGCACTGTTGTCACAGAAACAGCTAGAGAGGAAGGAGCTTGGCTACCTAGGTCCTGAAAGGCTATGTCCTCTACATCCTGTGCCATTAAATTGCAATCACCAGGACATTTATCTTACAAATAAATTATTCATCGTCACTATTATTCCAAAGCCCTCATGAGTATTTCTTCCTCACCTACACCCACGAGTCTCCTTTCAGGCAACTCTTCATGAACTGCTCTCGACTCTGCGAAAGATGCTCCCTTCTGCCTCACAGTGCCCTCAGAGGACTGGCTCTCACACACGCACTAAAGGTGAGCTCTCCTGTGCCTGCAGGCTTCTCATCCGTGAGGGTGGAGCTTGTAATGTTGGCTCATCATTGGCGCCCTAGTGATTCCACGGGTGTACATGTTCATTTTATGTTTGAATAAATGAGTAAATGCAGGTCTTTGTGTCGTCTGTGCTATAATCTCTCCTCCTACCAACATCCTCCAAGACAATACAAAGGTCCAAGAAGAGGTCCCTCACAGAACTGATGAAAAGAACCCTCGGCAGGGACCAGCAGCGGCTTTTCCTTCTCTTAGGAATAAGTAAAGCAGCCCAGGCCATGTAGGTATAGCTTCCAGTGGAGAAGACAGTGCCCACACAGATCACAATGACTTTAGAAATTCACCTTCTACTGTCATTAGAAGCAAAAGAAATAAAGAAGAAGCTAGCAGGTCTAGTTTCCAAAGCCTAACAGAATCAGCTGGTATTCCATACCATGGCCCCAGAGGACCGTGGGAGTTGTTCCTATGTACATATTATTGAAGCATCAATTTCCTAGAGATCTGAGCAGGGATTTTTAGGCTCTGCATCATGAAGCTATCTTATACCTTTCCTGAACTTTAATTCAGTCTCAACAGGGGTAAGGAAAAATAAAAAAGGAACAGCTGGCATTTTCCTTGATCACTCTGAACAAAACCGGAAATACTTTGTGCTTCTGGGACTGGAGGAAGGGTAAGATGAGCTGCGAAACCTTAATGGGTCCTTAAACAGGCTGCGCAACCACAGGGAAAGCATCGGGGAGGCTGTATCTTCATTATGCCTCTTTTAAAGACCTACAAGATTTTAAAAGAACCACATGAATTCTGTTTTTAACTTGCATAAGAAGTCTGCAGTTAATTTTTATGAGCATATTTCAAACTCCTGCAAAAGAGAGCTTTGCTAAAATCCCTGACAGAGCTTCAGCAGCAAGCTTTAAGGGGCTCTTAAGAAAGTAGACATTTTTATTTCCCTTTGTACATTTTCCCTGAAAAGCCAGGTCATATTTGGGTAAATAATAAAGGGCAGCAAATCTTGCTTAATGATCCTCACTTGGAAAAAGCCAGTAGTGAAGGACTGTCCCCTGACTTTAATGTCAGACACAAACCCTCAAAGGCAAGGCTAACAGATCTCTGCTTAAGAGTTTTCTCAGGTTGGGTAGGTACTGTTGAAGCACATCATAAAACACACCTCCAGCTTCTAGTTGCATCCTCTCTGCTCTGAAAGGCCTGGTCCACCTGTGAGTTTCTGATACTATTCCTTCAATTGGTTGGTATGGGTAGCAACCTTCATGAACCTGACAGGCTCTGACTTGATCTGTGTTTACATGTAAATTAATCAAATTTAAGAAACAAACAAACAAACAACCCCCCCCCGCCGTATAATTAATGCACATATCTAAAAGTGGAATCATGGTTTAACTAATTCTGGTCTTCCCTCCAAATAGCTATAGGGTCCTAAAGTTACCAGGATGGAGCAGTGGCTCCCCTGACAAATACTGTCTATCAACTGACAGCATAAAGGAGCAAGCCCTTGGGGTTGAAGGCAGATGGGTTTTTTTTCTTTTCTTTTCTTCTCATGTTTTTCTGTAGCCTGAATTCTACCATTCTCTCTCCTCCAAAAAAAGTAGAAGGCCCAAAATGTGCCAATGTCCCAACTGCTTTTAAAAAGTCGAACTAGCACAGGCATTTCTACATGCCCCTCACACTCCTGAGATAGTGAGTCGGGATGGAACCAGGCCTCGCAGAGGATAGATTCAAGAGTAGGAATGAGCACAATTTCAGGAAAAGAGTCTATCGTGGCACCAGGCCATAGCAACTGGTCATCAGAAAAGTCCCTGGGCTTGGTGTCACAAAACTCTAAAGTTCAGAGTCCCTACTATCACCTCTAGACCCTACCATTTTCCAGACACTGGGCCTTAGCCTTGTCTACCACCTCAAACATACTATATCTGGAAACTGCTTAATATATGGCCAGAATTTATATATATATATATATATATATATACACATACATACATATATATATATGTGTGTGTGTGTATGTATATATAGATACCCTACAACAAAAGTAGTCACCTCTTGACTAAAAAAGTATATATTTCACACACACACACACACACACACACACATACACACACACATATATATATATATATATATATATTATATATATATATATATGGTATTTCATATATATATATAATATATATATATACATACTAATGCTACAACATATATATATCTTCTACAACAAAAGTAGCCAATCTTTTTGTTCTTGTTCCCCCTGAAGTATGAGGACCAATTATAAATATATTCTTTTGATCTTAATAAAATATTCTTGTAATCATATTATTCCCAGAACGGAAGGGAAAATTATTTTAGGATTTAAAAAGAAGGAGCTGTTGCTAAGTGTCTCTGAAGATCCAAATTTGGGAGCAGAGCATTAAGATTTACCAGAACTCAAGAGTTCACTACTTCAGTGAAACCAACCATGTAGACTGCAGATGTGTCTGGGGAAGCGGATAGCTTCTCCTGTGGAAGTGCTTTCAGACAGAGAGCTAAGGGCTCATGGGAAATGCGGCACCACTCCCCCTTCAGCCTGAGTGGAAGAAGTGACAGAGCAGAGCATGCTATCCGTGCACACAAGCTCCATGCCAAGCACATAAAACCCTGTTTACACATTTTCCAAGCTTGTATCTCTCAACAACTGCCTCTGTTAGAGTCCTGGAGCCCAAAAATATCTCACGTAACCTACTCCACCTTCTCACCTGACAAATGAAATGCCCAAGGTCCAAAGAGATAAGGTAACCCCCTCCAAGTTTATCAGCACTTGCTTGTCATCCAAAGATAGAACAGGCCCCAAACCAGCTGTCTGCGTGACATGGCACAGGAAGGCCAGCCAGATCTTGACAGTTTCCTTCCATTCCCTCCATTTCCTCCTTTCTAAAACTCATATACTTTGGGGATGGCTATGAGAATCCAAAGAGAAAATAAAGCATTAAGCATGTTGCCTGCCTGGAAGCTGGTTGCTAACAACATAAACATCTATAATAGGTGTTATTGTTTTTACATCTGTTGATAGTCTAATGGTTTATGAAATAATGACATCAAGAATCAAAATAACTTTATTATTTTTAATAACAGTATGCCCAGCATGTCTTGACTATATGTCTGCATATTTTACTAGCTGCTTTAAATGCATCATCTCCTTCAAGTCTCCCAATTCTACACCTAGAGAAGCCCACAAATTTCTTGATGGTCAATAAAAGATGCTCTTAGGCTATGAGTATAGGCCTCACAGCCTCCCGAGTACCTGCCCTTAAGCTGGATAAAAACTCACTTTGTACAGATGACAGTAAAATAAAGAAAATAAAAATGTTCTTTTATGGAGTAAGGACCTGGAGTCTTTTTCCAAACTTAAAAAAAAAAAAAAAAAAAAAAAGGCTTCATTTTAAGGGAGGGTATCAATCACTTCACTTAACCAAGTCATACCGCTGTAATAAATGTCATGACTGAGTGTGAGTTCATTTGGTTGTCATCCTAATATCTCCTTTAACAGGGAGCTAGAAGTCAGTCCTGCATCCTAAGATTTATCTCTGGTTTACACTAAAATTGTCCAGCTTTTCTATTGATCATTTGAGGTACAAAAGCTTGAGAATTGGCTGCTTTTTATTTGATGTGTCCCTTGTATCCATCAAACTTGCCTGAGAGTTACCTGCTGTTTAATGTAGCTTGAAACTTCTAAGTCTGACTTCCACAATTGTTGGAGGAATGTCATCTATTTGAACACTGGTCAATGGTCTTTGAAGAATTTTTTTTGAGATTTTTTTTCACTTATGCACACTGTTAACCAAGTTAATTTTATCTACTCCACCCCTAGAGATAAGATAGAAGTTGGAGCATGCAGGAGAGACATTGTTTAAGGGTGCTCAGACAACTCTCAAAAAGTCATAACATCAAGGAAAAGGCCTTCGTGTTGCAAAATGTGAGCAGGAGAGGGTGTCTTACATTGTGAAATCTATGAGGAGCTCACTTTTCTGGAACTCCCTGACATCTGAGTCCTCATGCTGCTGGAAGTTATCCAAGAGCACCATAAAATCAGGGCTGGTCCTGTCTGAACTGAGTCCAGATCATTTCAAAGTGAGGCGAGCAGGGAAATAAATATTGAACCTAGTTAAATGTTGCTTGAGATTATGCTTGGCACAGAGTGTCCAGCCTCTGATTTGCTCTTAGGTTACATGGGTTATTTTTTTTTTTAACTCAAATGGGTATGCCAGGGTGGATTCCTTCAATGGCAGCAATTATGTGCAAGCGCAGTTGCATTTCTGACACATTTAGTGAAATGAAATATAAAGATTTATGAGATGGCATAGGGTGGGTAAGGAGGTGTTCAAAACCTCCATTTCATTCTCCTTGACTCCACCCCGAACCCCAGGTTTCTGTCCCTTTCCTTCTCCTCTGCTTGCTTAAGCTAACCTCCTTTTCTCTTTTCTTCCTTCCTTTCTTTCCCTCCTTCTTTTCCCTCTCTCCCTTCCTTCCCTTCCCTGTTTCATTCTGAAAACAATGCCAAAAGTTCTGAATGCACAGGAGGAAGTGAGACCCAAGAGAACCCAAGGAGAAGTTCCAAGCCCTGCACTAAGCCACAGACATTAAAAACTGGGCGTTTCTCTTTAGAACAAATGGCTGAAATGACTAATTGCACCTTAAAAGCAGTGTGGAGCAGAGGGACCAGCACACATGTGCTGTGTATAGACAATCTAGGCCCTGCTGGTTCAGCATGTGACATTTTCCTTTGCAGGCTGAAGGTGGGTCCAGTCTATCAGCACCTCAGGATGGATGCTACATGTTCTGTGCCTCTCTTATCTCCAGCAAGAGAGAGACCTCACCCAATACCTTTGGCTTCTTGATATCCCTAGCCCCGCCAGACATAGAGCAGCATTCTGATCTAAGAGAAGCCGTGTGAGAGCCAGTCTTCCCCACACATATCCCTAACTTGCACTGTCGGATTTCCTGACTTAGAACAATTGATCTAAAGCTACCCATGTTCATTTCCCTTATCTATAAACAAGGGGTATTAACAGTTCCTATCTGAAAACACTGCTTAATTAAGGCAGTTATGCAATCCAGTGCTTAAATCGTCCCCCTCATAACACACACACACACACACACACACACACACACACACACAGAGTAAACAGTAAGTGGTAGAAATTACAAAAAAAAAAAAAATCCCTAAATGCCAAACCACTTCTCTTTCTGGAAGACTTGAAGACTCAGAGCAGTCATGACCACGTTCTCTGCAAACCTTGTATACAAGTGAAGGTGGCTCAAGTGCACTGGGAGAGGTGACAAATAATTGGAGGGCAGATGTGGAGCCAATCAGCCCATCAGGTGAGAGCGCCTTACTTATCAAGACACAGCTGTTTCCCAGGTAACCATGATGAGAGCTCAGGCTTTTGAGCAGTTTCTACATTTCAAGGTGGGGGCCCTGCTCAACTTCTGAGTTTCGGTCTTTTCTACCCAACCCATATCTTGAACACATAGACACAACAGGATACAAATTAAATTCCACTAGGAAAAAAAAAAAAATCAATGAGGAATATCCGTTTCACAAAGCACCAGACTTAGACTGTCTTGTTTTCAAGTACTATTCAATCCAATGCAAGCCCAGGAACCACAATTTACACGTGTAAAATGGTTTATAGTTTCCAGGGCACTTCATCCACACACATTATATTACTCAAGCCTTCCCCAGTCCTCTCAAAGTCAGTATTATGATCTCTGTTGTACAGACAAACAGCCAAGGCTCCGGAGGTTTTTAAAACAAATCTTATCTCTGGGTCTTACGCCTTCCGCCCCCATGGTTGTTATATACTGTTCACCTTTCTCTACCAGTTAGCAATTAACCCCTCAACCCTACTACCCACCACCCAGCACACACCTACCCGGCGTGTCTCTTGTTAGAAACACATCCAGTTCATGGGCCCGAAGAGTTAAGTGAGACTTGAGACGTGTGAAGTTTTAAAATCTAGTTATGACTGTATACCCTCCACAAGAGAACCCAAAGGAAAGAGAGAAAGTTCAAGAACTTCAGGGAGATTTTTCACTCTTCCAGCTTTTGGAAACATTCTTGGCACAAAAGGCAAATTTCCATGTGATCTCATGAGTATAGAGACTACAGTAGCATTAGGAATGTCCCCTAAACCTCAGGCACAAAATGATAGTCTCCAAAAGGTATAAAACAATAGAGATTTTACCACTGAAGGCAGACTGGTTCTTTTCCCAAACTCTATACTCCCATCCATTATGAATTATTTTTGTCCCTACTTTAGGAGGACACCAATGTCCCTCTTCTTGCTTACCGTGAAAGTCCTGAGCTTCTCAAATGAGCAATGCCCATGAGTACAGGAAAAACAGAGCCAGTGATGTTGATTTCATTCCTCCCTCCAACTAGAAAGTGAAGAAGGATGATCAATGACTCCTGGTAACCAGATATAGATCACTCACCAAAGAAGGCATGAAATAAGCATAGTTCTGAACAGATTATTTCAAAATAACCCTCATTGCCCTTCCCTAGACCTGAAGCTGGACAGACATTCAGAATGAGTCATGGTCACTGGTCAAAGCCTCCCAGAGAGCCCAGCTCCTTAACTTTACAGCACACATACAGCAACTTGCTAAAGTATCAGCTACTTGGAGGAACAGGAGAGACTCAGCATTTGAGGACATGTTCCAAAATGTTTGTCTTCACATTCAGCCCCAAACAAGGCAGGGTGTGCCCTTTAAGGAAAACCGAGCCCCTATCCACACAGCATAGTCACCGAGCAGACTGAACAGATGGAGCCTTCTGGAATCAGCCACTGGACTACACTTGAGGTTAACAGGAGCATGCCCAATGACGTTTGTAGAACCTAAGATATGATCCCATTAACCTCTCCGAATAAATCAGACCAGCACTTACCAGCAGTGTTTAAAATGTTTAGTTGGTTGGACTAGGAAGCCGCTGGCACTGTTAAGTATGAAGGTGACCGGTAGAGTGCTCCAGTTGATGCCAAGGATAAGATCCCTGAACTGCTCAGAGGAAATCCATCAAAAGGGAGCATCTATAGGAGAATTGATGGCTCTCTAGATGGCACATGGGCTCCTGCCACCACTATGGCTTTCTCTGGTACTTTAGGGAGCTAGAGACAACTACAGTACCTTGAACTTGAGGCAGTGCTGAGGAGACCACAACAGGAACCTCCTTGACAGACTTCCTTCCGCAGCGCTCCTCTTCTCTGGAGGAGCATGATGAAGCACACGTGTTAGAAGTCACGTGGAGTAACAAGGCTGAATCCCATCGCGTCCCATCAACCAGGTGATTTTTAAAAAGGCGTTTAACCTCCCCAGTCAACAAAAAGGGATACAGTTGTCACTCAGCCCAGCACATTTGTTCAATGATTGACTGGCACGCATGGTATGGAGGCTGAGTACAGTGCCTGACTCCTAGTCAAAATTAAGTTGAGATGGATTTAAGTCTCCCTTCAAATCCTACGTCTTTCCCACATGCACATATGGACCTTATAGACTCCCTCTTTCCCTTGCCTCCTGGTTGCTCTTCCCTTGGCTCGTTTGAAACCCATTTCAGCTGTCATATGCATAAGATCCCCAGTCACAAACCCATACAGGCTTCCCGTGCTGCCTTTCAAGGTCATGTGTTTTCCATAGAAGGTTGGCACGCCTCAAGGGAATCCCCACGTAAAAATGGTTTTACCTGCAGTCATGGAGAGATATAGTGCACAGAAAGAGAGATAGGAGGGTGGAGGGCACACTCACAACATGAGTCGGCTTTAAGATAAGTTGAGAGATGTTTTTTCCAGGGTTGGGGGCTAGCACTGAAGAGGACCTAGAATTATCAGAGAGAAGCCAGGATATGAAGTACTCAGTGCTTGGAGGACTCAGTAGCCCAAAGTGATATTGCTGTGTGTGCATCTCTAGCATCTGGAATCTCTGGCAAAGGATAACTGGCCAACCTAGGATTCCTCTCTTCCTTTCCACAAGATTACGGGGCCATCTGGAGATGCCAGGATAAGGCCGTTCTCTGCAGTTTTCTGGGATCAATGCAGCCACACTAATACCCTCTGTGTCCTTCCCCATCTCCCATAGATCTGCTTGGGCTCAGTCATACACACACTCCCTACCTCCAGGTCTGAGAGAAGAATGCATAGAACAAACCCCCAAAGACTTCAGGTAAAGCAGTAGTTCTCAACCTGTGTGTCAAAACCCCTTTAGGGGTGGCCTAAGACCATCAGAAAACACAGAAGTTTACATTATGATTTGTAACAGTAGCAAAATTACAGTGAGAAAGTAGCAATAAAAATAATTGTCTGGTTGGGGTCACCATAACGTAAGGTAACCCTTTAACAGTATTACCAGCATCAGGGACACTGAGAACCACTGATGTAGAGAGTGAGCCTGGCCAAGTACATTGATGTGTGGCCTTGGGGATAACAACCAGACTCATCTCCAAGTGTCCACATTATTTGCTCTCTAAAAACAATCGTCCTTGTACATAGGTTTGTTGGTTTCTTTTCCAATCTTCCACCCAGACCCCCTGGCGGCAAGCAACACAACCTTACATAGAACTTAGAGGCGAACTAACCAGACACTCCAAAACTGTTAACAGTTTCTTCTGATGATTGTGACGGCTTCCCTGCAGCGTCCAGTCCACTTTCCCACCACCCATCCAGCAGGCGACCTGCTGAGGGTTCAAGTACCCGAGGAAGGGTCTTGGCCTGTTGCGATGAATTCACTGAGGCACAAAGCCCCGCCCGTCCCTCCATTCCTGTGTGTTCTGGGCATTTAACACGTGTTGTTAATGATGATGGTGCAACCCTTTCAGCTTAGATCTGCCAGGGTCCCCAAGGCACGCAATGATCCCCTGAGACGCATATATTATCCGAAGCTTTCCCTTTTGCTTAATTACATTGTACTAATGTTCTTTTTCCACCGGATTTCTTTCTGCCAACTCCCCATTCAGTCAGGCTTCACTGTGGGTTGGATTTACATAAAAGACCAGCAAATTATAATTGTGATGATTGATCACCGAAGTTTCCTCGGGTTCAGATTGTTTCCTAATGTGGGTCATTTTTCATCATAAAGAGTCTGCTGATAATGATGTCATTTCCATTGCTTGAATTTCAAGGCAGTGGCCACATATCTCAGCGTCTAAATGACTGTCTATAGGGCAGCGAAAACACATCCTTATCAGTTTAAAGCAGTTGCTGCCTTACTCAGGGGGACAAAAAAAAAAAAAATGAGAACAGGAGCCTTCTGCAGCTCATCAAACAAGAGCTTCAGGAATCAGAATCGGAATCTGTAGCTGGTGAGACGCAGGGTGAGGAGGGAGGTGGGCTGGCAAACCTGTTTCTGTGTGAAGCTGTGCGTGCGGCAAGTTAGCATTAGATAAAACCCACAAAGTCAGATTTGACAAGAAAAAAAGCCACACTGCTGATCCCTCCAATACCCTCCTCCTCAATCTTGGCTCTGTGGTTCCATGGCAAGATTAATGAGAAAGAATTGAAATCACTTTTGAAGCGCTCTGGATAGAAACCCATCTTGCCAGAAGAGCCAATAAATGTGCCTCTGGCTGAGTCACGGGGTTTGGGATGGAGCTGGAACATGACCTTGATTTTGTGTTTGTGAAGCATGTATTTGAGATGGAAGGCTGCTGTGAGTGTATTTAAAACACATAGCTGTATCGTTATAACCCAAGGCTTGAAGGTTCAAAGTAGTGTAAGTAAGCTGTGCCCCAGCATAAAAGATGGTCTGATTTCTGGCACTTGCCTCTAGTCACATTCCAGTAGTGCATCTCCTGGGATGCTCTAGGACATTCTGCAGATGTTAAAGTTTGAAAATTCCCCAGTCGTGCCTTCTACAGACTTTCTCATGTGGCCCAGCAAGTTTCCACCCCACCTTATTTGGGGGGGAAAAAATTGGCTGACTTGGAAAAAAGTTGAAGGAACAGCACTATAGCACACAAATCTTCTTAAATGCATACACTTGCTTTTCTATGCACATGCACACGCATGCACAATCACACACAATTTATATTTAGTCACCAGAGAATTATTTACCTTGTCTTTTTTGGTTTTTTATTAGATATTTTCTTCATTTACATTTCAAACGCTATCCCGAAAGTCCCCTATNCCCTCCCCCCGCCCTGCTCCCCAACCCACCCACTCCTGCTTCCTGGCCCTGGCATTCCCCTGTACTGGGGCATATAATCTTCTATTTGCCTTGTCTTTATGACATTTTACTCTTACATTCTAAAGATTCTAAAAAGAACAAAAAGTATTATCCTCATTCCAAGGACACAATGATCATACTCAAGAAACTGATAAAATACTTATTGTTCTTTAATACAGACTTCTTTTCCCAGTTTTCCAGTTATTATTTCCATAGTTTCATATAGAATGGTTTTTTTTGTGTGTATTTGTATGTGTTTCTGAGTGTGGATATTCATGTAGACATTCACATGAATCTTTGGGATCCAATCAAAGATCACCTATTGCATCTAGCCAACATCACTTTTTGAACTTTTAAATTTACTTTTTGTTCTGTGCTATTAAATTAGTTGTTAGCAGATGCAATACAAACTAATTACTCCAAAAGTTCATTTCTTAGGACGGTAGTGAAATATCAAGAAGACAATAGTGCCCCACATGAACACTGAAGAAACAATGAGCACGTAAATGACAAGTAGAAGACATATATTATTTTTAAAGCAAGTCAGACAACCTGATATTTAAAAAGTAAAAGTGTGGGGGGGGGCGTGCTGGAGAGATGGCTCAGTGGTTAAAAGCACCACCTGCTCTTCCAGAGGTCCTGAGTTCAATTCCCAGCAACCACATGGTAGCTCACAACCATCTGTAATGGGATCTGATGCCCTCTTCTGGAGTGTCTGAAGTCAGCTACAATATATGCATATATATATATATATATATATATATATATATATATATATATATATAAAGAATCCATTCAATTAAATTGTTTTTTAAAAACTGGAAAGGAAAATGAAACATTCCCTTTTACTGAATAATATCAACTAATAGGTGGGAGCAGACTTAGAAATAGAGAAACACTGTTATATTCCACAGCTCCATGGTGATATCTGATTCAGGCAAGAGTTGCCTGGTAGGGGTGAAGATGAGTGGAGACATGTGAAAGGAAAGCAGAAGGGTTGGGGTACAGTGGGGACATGTGGAGGGTAATCAGGGTGGTATGAATTAGAAAAGAAGCATAGGGATAGACATGTATGAAAAATGCCATAGTGAAATCCAATCCTTTGTATGCCAACTTAAATAATTTAAAATATTAAATAAAAAAGAATTGTCGCCACCCAGTTCATACTGGTAACTCCCCCTACCCTACAGTGGGGACCTAGGTCCCCTGTGATTGTAGCTTATATAGTACCAGCAACCAACTAAATAAGATCCAAGATTTCTTTACAGTTTTTTTTTTCTGTAAAAAATTATCACTGGAGTCCATAATACTTCGTGATCTTTGCAATGTATAGGTTTTCTTCTAATCTGTCTGACATAGTCGTTCTTTTGTTTTTGTATTGAGTTCGGACTTCTTTTTTTTTTTTTTTTTTTTTTTTAATCCTTGTTAATTTAAACTTTGTTGGTTTCTTGTTAGTTTGTTTGGTTGCTTTTTGTTGTTGTTGGTGGTGGTGGTTTGTTTGTTTGATTGGTGATGTAAACCATTATCAAGATGTAAACCTCAAAATGAAATAAAAGGCTATAATAGTCAGAAAAAGTCACACCCTCTGTTTCCCTTGGCCTTGGCTCCTGCTGACCTGGGTTGCTAACCAGTTCTACTGGTTTCTGGCTCAGGGGTCCGGAGCTTTCTGAAGAAGAAAAGAGCAGCAAATCCCCCGGCACGTTCTTGAATATTAACATTTGTGCCTCTTTCATAATCATTGATTTTGGATTTTTGAAGAACATATGAAAAAATCTTACAAGATGAGTGTACTCCCAGATCTGTCTTCCTCGTCTCCTACTTGGAGCTAGAAGAATCTCGTCTGTCTCCCTCACACAGATGAGAAAAGTGAGCAGTGAGGACAAGGGAGAAGGCTGGAGCCCAGGTCCAGCATGTGACATAGCAGGCTACCCAGCATCAAATCCCTCCAAACATGCACTTCATGTCTTGGTAAAAACAACTAAGCAAATAACTTGGCCCGGTTCCGCTCCTCTTGTGAATGTGATCCAATTAACCACCCAGCCATACAGCTTCGAAGGCTCAATACAAATCCGATCCTAATTGATCCTGTAGCTTAAGACACTCTCATGGCCCACTGCCCCGAGGATAAATTCAAAAACTCACAGGGCTCAGTAGAGGGCTCTCAGAAGTCCGGCATGCATTCTCACACACATGGACACACACTTCTGAGTCCCAGCTGTCTGATTTTTCTCGCAACGTGTGCCATGTGCTTTGTCCGTTACTTGAAATGCCCTTATCAGCAGGAACTAAGAAGCCTGCTGGAGAAGCTATATCTCGATCAAGTTCCGTCAAACAAGTGCATTGACTGAGCCCTGGACATTGCTCACGTGGATGAAACTTGGTTGTTGGGTTGACAACAGAATATCCTGTGGTTTAGAAAGGCGTAAGGGGAGACTGAAATTGTGAGTTTAATCTCCTTCCTATAGCCAAGTGAAGGAAGGCATATGGATATCACAGAACAGAACTTAGGTCCCAACAGCTCTCAAGCCCCGGCACAGAAAGGGCTTCTAGGCCGTCTTGTTGGGGAAGATAAACATCCGCCCACTACTTTTCTTACCTCAGGCCTGACAAAGTTGCTGACATTTTGAATTTCCAATTAGTCACACAAAAGTCTCCTGAAGGAGGTCTTCGTTTGACTGATCTTTGTGCATCTCTACTTCCTGGCTCTTGTGGCAGAGCCTATATGACTCTATGGCCAGCCCATAAATCCTGGTGTTTAATCCCCCATTCCACTTGAACAGAAGCCCAAAGAGCGGTAATTTTCAGACTCTTATAGTAAAGAAGAATCACCGGAGGGATTCATGACTCCGTGGACTAAGAGTGAAACACTGGAATCTTCATTTCTAGCAGGTAATTCAGGTAGTTTCAGGACCACTCCGAGGAACAATAAGTAATCAATCAGTGCCTTCCTTGTAACCCGATCCTCTGGGTACCTCAAATAGCCTTCCTCCTAAGAAAAAGACCATTCACCTGGCTCTCCCACACCAACTTCTCTCAGCTGGCCCAGGCAGGAACTGCAACTCTCAGACACCCCCTGCCCTTCACCTTGATTTCATCCCTCCCCTAAAAATATTTAGCTTTGAGTTGTGAGTAATACTATTTAACCTTCCCCACAAATGGCGGCCGTTATCCTGCTGCCTGCGCATGCCCTGTTACTCACATCAATGTAATTTTAATTGGAAAAGAATGGTAATGCTTATTGTACCTCTCATTCATAAAACTCTCTAGAATGGTGTGATAATTAAAATTCTCTTTCCATCACCCAACTCGAAGAGAACAATTCCACTAAGACCTAGCTCATCTCATATGACTTTCTTCAAGACACAATCAAGTCAAATCAAACTGGACATCTACAGAACTGGCGCAATTTATGAAAATAACTACTACGCGGTAGAGGAGTGGCGAGGAGGAGGGATGGAAATTGTCCTAACCGGGGAGGAGCCACACAGACCCAGCTCAGGACAGATGGACTAGCCAGCTGTGGAAAACTGTGCCTCTGATCATTGGGACATAGCTGATGTTCACCTTCACTTCAGAGGGGGTCAATAACTACTTTAGCAAAAGAAAAAAAAATGCACATGTTATTCCTTGTAAAGACTGATTTTTAAAGAGTCCTAAAGAAACCAGGAGAGATTGTAAGAGGAGCTAAGGAACCCCAGCCCGGAATGAAAGTTTATAAAGAGGAGGGATACACGCAGGCCTTGTGCACGCTGCAACAGCCTCTAATATATATTTGTATCTATCTATGTGTCTGCAGGAGGAGTCACTGGCTTTTGAAAATCCTTCCACCTCTTCTTCCAGATAGGTCCTTTAGCTTTAGGGTGGAGATTTGATTTAAAAACAGACATTCCATTTCGGACAGGCCTGTTAGGAGGAATATATATATATATATATATATATATATATATATATATATATATCTTGTTTTGTTTTGGCATTTTTTTGTATTATTTTCTTTTGAATTTGTTTGTTTTGGTTTTAGCTGTTGTTGTTGTTGTTGTTGCTGCTGTTGTTATTTTTGTTGGTGTTTTGAGAGAGACAGAGAATATGAAGTTGGTTGGTAGGGAGGATCTAGGAGGAGCTGGGCAAATCTGACCAAAATATATTGGATGAAAATATTTTAATAAAAACAATAAAAATAAGGAGGGGGAGAGAGAGAGAGAGAGAGAGAGAGAGAGAGAGAGAGAGAGATAATAAAAGGGAGAGCAGAAAAGAGAGAGGGAGGAAAAGGAGAGGACATGGCAGAAATGACTGGACTATTCATTTCCCTGCCCTGCCCGCCCTGCCCCGCCCTGCCCCGCCCCGCCCTGTGCCACTAGTGCAGTATCAAGCACAGAGCTGAGTAGCAGACTCGGGGTCTTCCTGCTGAGCTCACTCCTGCTCTGTAGCTGTCCCCTTAAAATTTGAGGCCGCTTGGTCTCTGAAAGCCTTTCCCATACACCCAAGGAAAGGGCATTTATATTTATATGAGGGTGATGATGACAGATCAGGATAATCATGTATCTGACAGAAAATAGGCATTCAATAAATATGACTGGATTTCTCATGATGGAAAATATACATAGCAAAACTGAGTGTTTAGGTCCTTTTAAGGGTATAGTTGCCATAGAATTAAATGCATTCACCTTGTCCATTCATGTCTGCAACCATTCTCTAGACCTGTCAGCATGGGAAAAGGGAGCTGCCCTGATCCATGTAGCTCATGTAAGCTACCATCATAAACATCTTCACATGGGTCCTACCATGCGGCAGGTCTAATGCTGGAGAGTATAGGACGGCATCAGAGCTTTTGAACTTGATTTTTCTTCATTTGAATTTGTTTTAGTGATCATACTCTTTATTAGAAGTCTACAAAAGAGCGGGAAAACATTAAACTCTCTAGAAAAATACAATTCATTCTAGCTTGTAATTTTTATAAGCATAAGATGCATATGGGGGTCTTAGTGGCTTTATTTTTCCTTTACCTTGAAATATTTGCTAGGTGTCATCCTAAGCATAGTTTGATCATTATCAATCAGGTATTAGCCCACTATGATTAAGAATACTAAAAAAAAGTGAAAAAGTATGTAATTCGCTAAGATATTGACACAATAGTGAAATAAAACATCAATACTGTACCCCTCTTAGTTTTCTTATTGTCTTACCCCCAAATTATAGCATTCAAGGAGGGACATACCATCTCTGCGGGGTTTTCCCAATCTTTTAATGCACTCATGATGAATCCATGCTTATTTTATACATATAAGACAAAATAAATTATATAGGATGATATGTTCATAACTATTAGACAAATCACACTAATATAAAGAAAAGTCTTAGAAGCAAGATCTCAGACTGCATTTTCTGATGATGGTCTCCTAGATGGATTTCCTGAAAGTCTCGGCTTAATTAGATGGCACTAAGGACAAAAAAAGTAGTGTTTTCAGCAATTGAGCCACTCAGCAAGAAGAATGTCACTCTGAATGGCTGTGATCCAATCACAAACCCAAGAGGTCCTGATTTGCTGAAAATGCCTGGGACAACATTCTTCTCCCTCCTCCAGTGACCTTAAAACAACATTCCTTTGACATTGGTCATAAGTGGATGAGTTAGATGTGCCCAGAAAGGTGAATGCAGTAAAAACACAAGTGAATTAATAACTCTAAGGATGTTAATAAGCCTAGTTATGAAAGTGCTTTGCAATTATGAAGCAAAGAAGCCATGTGCTCTCTCCTAAATGAACTATGAGCCACCAATGTTTTCAAAAACATTGTATTTTGATGATGTAATTGCAAGGATCTGGGATCCTTATTCACAAGCTGGATATGTTTGTATGTATCTGCCAATGATAGTTAATGGCCTTCAGAGAAAGGGATCCATTTTGGATACCTATGCCCACAGAGCTAGAAAAATGTGCAATAGGATATTGCATGTTGGAATTTGTTCCTTTTTATTGTAGTGGATGACGATTACTCAACACTTGGAAAACAACTAAGGTGGAAAGATGCAGATTTTTTTATTTATTTAAAATAAAATAAGGGATGTAGGTACAGCAGGTACAGGCCTGACACCCTGAATTCATCCCCGAAGCCTCCGTGACAGAAGGCAAGAACCGACTCCCAAACAGAGTCGCTGTCCTCTAACCTCCACACATGCGCCATGGTCCATACCCCTTGCCTCTCAGCATCAACGCATACAATTTTTAAAATAAGTCAATATAAAATTGTTGCTTTGTTAACTTTTTATTAGAGTTTCTAATAGTTACTTTTAACATTATCTCTGGCTTTACTTCTGGAAGTTATTTATAAAATTAGTAATAAATATAAAAATACAAATGATTCACTACCCATAAATGATAGAACTATTAAAGATATCCCAAGGATTAAAACTTAATTAAATTTTGTTGTTATCATGGTGACCATCACTGGAGTCCACAGTCTTAAGAGTTTGTTCTGAGAAAGAGACCACATCCTGTTTCATGGCCTCCTAGGCACCAGCAAATTTGAGCTGCCCTCTTGTCACTCTAGAAAAAAATGTGGGGGCACCAGTGCACCTGCCTGATACCATGCAAAGGATACAAAAGACAGATGTGCAGCTTTATGTGGCCATGTGCGTGCGGACCTGCATCCTGAAGTGTGCGGGGACACAGTGCAGAGCCAGCCACCAGTCACCCCTGACCACCCTTACAGTCACCTACTGCTGCTGCTTCATACAAGAGTGGCAGCCATTGAAAGCCTTGGCACTACCTCCCATGCTTTTTAGTCCAACTTAAAAACAAAAAGGAGTTGGGCAGTGGTGGCACACGCCTTTAACCCCAGCTCTTGGGAGACAGAGGCAAGCTGATTTCTGAGTGCTAGGCCAGACTGATCTACAGAGTGAGTTCCATGACAGCCAGGGCTACACAGAGAAACCCTGTCTTGAAGAGAACAAAAACCAAAAAAAAAAAAAAAAACCCAGAAAGGAAACAAATAATAAAGGCTATAGCCCAAGGTATTGCCTCTGTGCCTTCTGCTTAAAGGCTATGAGTTTGAAAGACAAAAGAGACTATGAAAAGTGACCATCAAACTGAAGTAGGATAGGACATTAAAATACACAACTGTAAAGGGGGGTGTGGATGTAGAATAGACACTTATTTTAGCAGGAAACTGGAAAGGGGGCAAAATATGGTCTCCATGAGTCTTTTATGAATATCTATGTCCTTTGTTGCTGCTTTGAAGGTTGGCCTGCTTGTATCATTCTTTTATTCTGCATTCTGGAAACTCTCCCCTTCCTTCAACTCTTCAGGCCTAGAGGTGGCAACGATTTCTTTGCTAGTAGCTTATGAAGTATGTTATGGCTGGCCACCATTGCTCTCTCTTTGCGCGCCGTCCATTGTATCATCCTCTTCCGGTGATTTCAATTTTAGCTCACGCCTGTGCTCTGCTGGGACCCTAACTCTAGCCTAGGATTGTGGAGAAACTGTATAGTGTATACTCAGCAATCTAACCATGATTTCCTTTACACTCTTCTCTTCTTCCATTGCTCTTCTTTACTACTCGTGGTTAATCTTCCTAGTAAGATCTTTATCTGGTTCTTTAACACAATGATCAGTGAGCTGCATCAGTAAAGAATCAGACGGTAACTAGCTGGGCTATTGTGGGCTACGCAGTCTACAGCAGTACAACAGTTGTTCAGCTCGGCCCTTGTATAGCAGAAGCAGCTATGACAGTAAAACATAAATTAAGTGTGGCTGTGCTCCGGTAATATTTTATTTATGAACACTGAAATTTGAATTTCATATACCTTTCATAGGTGATGAAATATAATTCTTCTTTTGATTATTTTCTGCCATTTGAAAATATGAAATGCATTCCTAGTTACAAGTTGTGCAAATATGGGTGGTTGGCAGGCTTGGGTCTTTAGGCCAGAAACTACCAAGCCTTGTTCTAAAACTTAGCATCAGAGAGTTTTTATACCAAAATTATTATTCTATATATATATATTTTTTTTTTACCATTTCCCTCCTTTTTAAGACTCTGCTAATTCATTCTTTAAAACTAAAGCTTGCTTACTTTTCCCCAGGATCTTTGCCAACTGGCATTGAGTAGCATATTCAAACCACTCCCCACCAAAGCGCCTTCCAGGGCCAATATCCTGGAAGCTGTTCCCACACTAAAGCCATTTCATCCAATATCCTGTCAGGGAGAAAGCACATCCAAGAATACCCTATATTATTCACTACCTGAAAATAACAAGAGTCCTAGCACATCTAGACAAACCCTGCCCTCAGCAAGTGTGGAAGCAGATGGGGTTTGCTTTCACAGGGCCCCACCTCATCATGACCATGTGGTCTTGTACACATCCAAAACATTGCCAGTTTTCTTCTTCTCTCTTCTTCCCTCCTCCTCCTTGGGACCATAGTACATCCTCAGGACTATAGTGAATCTCAGGACCATAGTGCATCCTCAGGACCATAGTACATCCTCAGGACCTTAGTGCATCCTTAGGACCATAGTTCATCCTAAGAACCATAGTCAATGCAGAAGTTCTGCTAAATGCTAAGCTGTTTTACCTACTCCAACTGATAGATAACTTTCACAAAGAACTTTGTACAGTCAAAAACAAAAGTCTTTTCAAAATAAATCCTTGCCTAGAGTAGTGGTTATCAACCCTGGTTTCATGTTAAAAAAATTCATCCAGAAAACATTAAAAAGGCTGATGAAAGGAACCCAGGATATCTTGCTATCTCCACTTTTTCAAATCTTCCATAGGGTTCTGTTGTAGCAGAAGAGCTGAGAATTATGGGAGTCAAAGGAATAGCCAAGAGAGAAATGTTCAGACGTTCGTAAAAGGTTAGGGTACATTCATTTAGGTCCTTGTGTGTTTCCATTATTCTTACTTTCCCACACAAAGCTTTAGAGATAAAAAAAAAAACAGTTGGGAAGAATGGGGTGGAAGTGAACAACTTTATGTGACATTCTGGAAGGAGTGAGTTAGTGACACAATTATTAGCCTTGACAACAATTATGAGAAGTCTTACGATGCTCATGGTGCACTTCACGGGGCATCCCACTTAGCTGGAGACGGGGAAGGCTTCTTTGAGACTGTGATACTCTGGCTGAGTTCTGAAGCATCAGGAAGAATTAACTAGTAGAAGAATGGAATAGAGAGAAGTGTGCAGATCCCCCTGCACACTTAGGCTTAGAGCCAAGAGCAGTGATTCTCAACCTTCATAATTCTGTGACCCTTTAAAAGTTCCTCATGTTGTCATGACCCCTGACTATAAAATTATTTTCATAGCTGTAATTTTAGAATGACTATGAGTTGTAATGCAAATATCTGATAGGATGGATATTTGCTATGTGACTCCTATGAAGAGATAGTTAACACCCCTGCCCAAGGGGTCACAACCCACAAGTTGAGAACCACTGGCTTAGAGAACCCATGAAAAAGCATTATTGATGCAATTTAGAGAAGGGAAGAATGGTGGGGCCAGTGAGCACTAGGCTAGCAGGACCCTGGAAACCTTTCTGTATTGTGGAATGTTCTCTTCTGCTCTTCAATAGCAGCCTCATCCAACAGACGCAGCGCTGGCCACAAAGCTTCCTCACCAGGAAGGAGCAATGCAGCTCACACTCACTTCTGCCCAACTCCAAAGTACATGACCTTTTCACAGTTCTTTATCCTTCTGTATTTTCTCTGCTTTTGGGGGGGGGACATTGCCCTGGAAACAGAACAAATAAATCACGCTTGGGCTTTTATAGAGAATCTTTCTATTTAAAAAAAAAAAAAAAAAAACTGAAATAGCTGTGTTTTTATATAAATGGGACAAACAAAAATCATTCCATAGAAAAGATTAAAGAATACTAACCTTTAAAACCACAACTTTATTCTATAAAGGAAAATACTTCCTGAAACTTCCTAATCAGTTCGACACAGACTTCCAAAGGCTTCCTACTTCTGGCCCTTAGTATAGGTCTACCAGGCAGGCAGTCTCACTCATGTGTCTGGTATTTACTGAGGACTTAGATGGCCCTTGCTAGAGATATAAGGAAAAATCACAAGACCTCAACACTCTTAGGGGTTGCTATCTTTACTATAAGAGTATCCGTTCCCAACCAGTGGGTCATAATCCTTTGGGGAGGGGTTGCATATCAGATATTTATATTATGATTCATAACAGTAACAAAATTACAGTTATCTAGTAGCAACAAAAAAATAATATATGGCGGGAGGGTAACCACCACATGAGGAACTGCATTATAGGGTCCCAGTATTAGGAAGGTTGAAAGGCTGGATATTTGATAAGTGACTCCTGTAAAAAGGTAGTTAACACCCTCCCAAAAGGATCCCACCCCACAGGTTGAGGTCCACTGGCTTAGAGAACCAAGGCCTGACATTATTACTGATGTTATGGCATGCTTACAGCTTAGCATGGCTGTCCTAGAGGCCCAATATGTCTGACTGAGACAGACACAGATACTTACACCTAACCATTGGCTTGAAATTGAGGACCCCTGTGGTTGAATGAGGGAAAGGTTGGAAGTAGCAGAGGAGGAAGGTCACCCCATAGGAAGACCAGCAGTCTCAACTAACCTGGACCCTAAGATCCCTCAGACACAAAGACACCAGCCAGGCAGCATACACGAGCTGTTCCGAGGCCCCTGACACATAGACAGCAGAGGACTGCCTGCTCTGGCCTCAGTGGGGAGAAGATGTGCCTAACCCTCCAGAGACTTGAGGCCCCAGGGAGTGGGGAGGCCTGGCAGGGATGTGGGGAACATCCCCTTGGAGACGGGGATAAGGGAGGGGGTGGAGGAGGGATGGGATGAGGAACTGTGGGAGGGAGGACCAGGAGGGGAGTAATGACTGGACTGTAGAAAAATAAAAGTAAAAAAATAAAAATAATAAAATGTTTAAAGAGCCCATGCAAAAGCTATAAAAGAGAGAAAGGGAGCAATGTGCTCGGCCAAATTCAAAGTCACAAATTCTTAAAGACTGAGTAAGAGGAGACTAGAAAGCTCTGGGGACTTAGCTTTGATAATGATACCTAGCAGATAATATCCTTCTGTCCTGCTCTGCCATCATAACAATTTTAAAGATAACCAAACCAAGATCAATAAAAAAATTGCTATATGTAATATTTTTGCAGCTAGGGAATACCATATTGTGAATAAAATTTAAGCGGTGGGCTAGAATGTTCTGGACCATGATCAATGAGTAAAAACTGTATAAATCTTCAAAAAAAAAAAAGTTATGAGTCAGTTCCAAAATCAATAATATATATGAGATTGATCCAATCTTCTTCCAGATGGCCAAAGAAATCTGAGCTGAGTCCTTAATGGAATGGCTAGTATACAGGATGTAAAATGAACAAATTTTAAAAAGCTTCATTAAAATCTTAAAATAAAACAGAAAAAATCCACAGCAGATGGTACGGATAATAGACAGTTAAATGTCTGGCGATGGGAGTGATGATGTTTTCTCACCAGCAATGGAGACTGGGAGAGAGGCAAGGGGATGAATTATAGGAACTATGGTATTGGGTTTTGCAAATGAAAGAAGAAGAAAAAAAAAAGATTTATCTCGACAGTACCACGGGTAAACCTGGATCCTTATCAAAGCATTCGGCAGGATGTTAAAATTAAGATGGCACCTTAGCAGGCTTCCCTGAGACCAAGGAGATGTAGAAGGGAAAGGCACGTCTAAAGTCTCAATCTCCTCCAGGAATCCCTAAAGGCAGTCCATAGTGTGCTCGAATGATCCCTACCTATGCCCCTGAAGGTCCAAACACCTGCCCACTAAAGTGAGACTCCCAACTGATTCCACACGCGGCTAGGGGAGGTGGCTGATTGGGGAGCCCTTGCTAACTTCTAACGTGAGTATATAGCTTACGTGAGTATATTGCTCATCAAAAGCACTTTGTTGTTCACGCATGCTCGGCGAATGGGCACGTCTCATCCCCTAGCCTCCTTCCTTGGTGAGGAATGATTTCCTTGCCCATAGAGCCATACCGCTTGCTGGAACTTGACAAAAGAGAACAAGAAATTGAATCTACCACAGTACAATTAAAGGCATCTTCCCAAAACCTCCACCAAGCTAACAACCAAAATACCTAGATGTGCAGTGAGTTGAGCACTAAACCTAAGACCTTTCCAAAAAAAAAAAAAAGCGCCAAGATGCACGACACCATGCAAACTTGATTATAATGGAAAACATATTCATCAGCACAACACCTAGTGTCAGCTACACATATCTTACCACCGTTAATAAAATAGAAATCCTTCCTCATTTCTGGTCTTCCAATTTTAGGACCCTTGATTTGATCTGTCAGTTGTTTTAATCTTAAGATGGCTGAGTGAGGCAAAAAGGGATTAATTCTGATAGAAATAAATATTAAGGATAGAATTTTACTACCCTCTGAATTTGTTCCTCATGTCCACCGGTAAAACACTTTGTCAGTCCATAAAACACTTATTTTCTCTAAGCATTAGTAAAACCAAGAGGAAATATGGTGTTGTTTGGTTGGTGTTACGTGGCCCTGGCTCCAATTCCAACCACACTGTGTCACCTTAAAACAGATGCTCTTCCCTGCTGAGCATGTTGAGAGACACTACACAAAGGTCCCAGATCAGTATCTGTAGCATATTATGTGGACATACCATATATTGATACCTTGCTTCATTTCTTTCTGCTAACGCAGTGGTTCTCAAGCTATGAGTGACAAGTGCTTTGGGGGTTGAATGATCCTTTTACAGCAATCACATATCAGATATCCAGCATATCAGATAGTTACATTATGATTCATAACAATAGCAAAATTACAGTTATAGCGTATCAACAAGATAATTTTATGGTTTGGGGTCACCACAACCTGAGGAATTATACTAAGGAGTCCCAGCATTAAGAAGGATGAGAACCACTGCTCTAAAGTTGTGCCAACTGGAGAGTTGGTTCAGCAGTGAAAAGCACTAGCTGTTCTTCCAGAGGACTGGAGTTCAATTCCCAGGAAGCACGGCAGCTTTCAACCGTTCATAACTTCAGTTATGCAATACTCAACACCTTCTTTGGCCTTAGAAAGCACTAGGCAAGTATACGGTACACACATACACACACACACACACACACACACACACACACACGCACGCACGCACACACACAAGCCAAACACACATAAAAATCTTAAAGAATAAATATTCAAGGAAAAAAAAAGCATCAGTGCTTTTTAAGAGGTACGCTAGCGAATGATTGAATCTGAGCTGTCAAGGAAATGCGAACGAGGAAAACCCTGGAGAGTCAGACCTAGTTGGTAAGAGTTAGGGGTCGTTCTGAGGAAGAAAAGACAGAAGATCAGCCTCTCGGTACTGATCAGGATGGACCATTGAGGTAGACAATGACCTAGGGTGAACTGGCAAAATCACAGAGAAAGCGCTTGTGTGGCATGCCTGGCCTGTGCTGGGTAGAGCGGACCAAGGTACTTTTCTCAGTAGTGCTGACCACATTGTGCACCTTCGATCTCTTAGCTCTCAGTCTTATTCTCTATACTCCCTCTGTCCACTCTGTGTCTTGGGGGACTGGATCTCTTGCATACAAGTAACTCCATGTATAATTAGGCTATGGGAGGCTAGGAAGCTTGACCGAGGTGGGATGAAGGGAGAGGCTAGGTCGTCCATCCTCTTTCTCTTTGCCCCAGTGGCATCCCATAGGACTACTTCTGCAGCTCCCCAATTTCAAAAGCAACCAGCTCCTCTGAGCTCTCCCAGCCCTGCTCTCCCTGGTGCCCTAGCTGTAGCTTCATCATCACTACCTCCACATGTGGTATGCCTGTCCCAAGACTGAAGCAACTGTCAGCCATTGCTAAACTCTGAGACGCTTCTCATCCCCTCTTCGGTATCTCAACTATAACTCTAAAGGCACAATCAGTTCTATGGAGCAGTACATCTGTTGTAAGACTGAACTGTTTTGTTTCCTCACTAACCGCTAGCTGACACAACATCTAATCAAAGCCAATCCATGATCATTTTTATAATCATGTATGATTCCATACTTTAGAAAACATATAAACTCAAGCTACATCATGATCAATCTCCCGGTAAAGAGAAAGAAAAAAAAATCCAGTACAGAGTTCTCCAGAAAAATATATCATAGATCTGCTAATACAGGGTAATTACTCATTTGTAAACATAGCATGCATTTAATTCAGCATTTGCAAGGATGATGTAGAAAGGCAAATGACGAATGCAGAAATTAATTCTCCAGGTATAATTTGAAATGTATTCCCCAAATATCCAAAAGAATGAGGGAATAAAAATCTGGCAATTACAGAATGGGGATAGGAAATGATATTGAAAATCATAATTGTGCACAGCTAGATCAAAGCAGAAAGTCCAGACAGTGCCCAGGAAGCACAGAGTTGGAAAGGTAAGAGGAACTCATCGGAACCACAGATGCTCCTGGGGTGGGGAAGGGAATAATAGATGAAAAAAGTGAAGGGGACCCAGGAGTGACTGGCGCAGAACTTAGTGCAACTTAGACATCATTCTCTAAGTACCAGCTTGGATGCAGCCGTAAAGGGTGAAGGAAGAAACCATCTGATTGCTACGATCATTAAGTGTCCTTCCTCCGCACTGCTGTTATTTGAGATGATGTCTTTCTCTCTCTCTCTCTCTCTCTCTCTCTCTCTCTCTCTC
>NC_034600.1:32114009-32131322 GCF_900095145.1 Mus pahari | reverse complement strand
CTCCCTCTCCCTCTCCCTCTCCCTCTCCCTCCCTCCCCCCCAGCCTCCAATCACTCCTGCCAATGTTTACAGTATTGATTGTTCCAAGATCAACAATGCTTTACCAGTTTTGCATGCCTAGATAAGAAAACTATTAAAAACTGTAAGAACTTGAGGAAAGCACATCAGAAGGATAATGAGCTGGAGACTGTGATGGACAGAGGAAATGAGAGCCAGATTGGCTTAAGCAATCACATTTCCAGCACAGACCCAAAGAAAATCAGGCATATTGTGTGGGACAAACAAATTCCAATTAGAGAATAGATTCCAGCATTGACCTAATTATCTAGTGTCCAGTTCTCGTTTTTATGGGATGAATCCAGGCAAGTAAAATAAATTCTTGGAGCCAAAGTCACCCCTTCTAATAATGAAAATCACTTCCTTTTTTCTTCCTGAAGTACCAGATGGTTAAAAAAAACAAAATAAAAATCCCAGAATGTTATTTTTTTGTGCAGTGTGGGCCTTAAATATAACATCTATCTGGATATTATGACTTCTGTGGGTTTATGCATGTAATTTCTATGCAGTCAAGGGAAGTACGAGGAATGAGTTCAAAGGAAGGACAAGAAGCCTCAACTTTGAAAGGATAAAGCACCAGTAAAATCGATTGCTCCTAAGTAAATTATTAGTTGAATGAAGAGGAAGGATTAAAGCTGAATACTGGGAGGGCCTCTGTAAGCTGAGCGCTTGTGATCCAAGTGTTCCCGAGAAACCGTCTCTAAGCTAAAAGGGGGTAGGAGAGAAGCAACTGTAGTCAACTGTAATATAGCAAGTATCTGTCACGTGATTTAATTACGGAAATGAAAGCAACCCAGGAATTATGTGGTCTATTCAAGCCTGCAAGGAGCATGAACAAAGAATATAATTATACATCAAGCCTGTTGATTAAACAATTACTATTTAAAGCAGATATAGATTTAAAATTAATTTGCTTCTGCATTCTGAGGATTTGGGGACCAAGATAAACAGTGTTTGAAGTTTAATTATCTGTGTGTGTGTAAGATGAAGGGGCTCATTTCAATTTGGTTAGTGCTGCGGAGCATTTTGGATGGTATAAAGGGATGCATCCAACACCATGGCAAAGTCTCTGCAGCATCGAAACGTGTGATTAAACTGAGCAAGAAGGCCTGCTCTCCTTAATCCCCAGAGAATGGGGGATAGTGCGGGAGACATTGTATAACTGCACATTAATATTCAAATGAACATTAGTATGAAGTTTACCTAGAGGGCGAATACACTATCTCCAAAAGAATAGACAAAGGCCAAGCACACAGCCCTAGGTCCACCACGGACACAGCTGGGGAGTAGACACCTTTACCCAGGGCCAAACATATAGGACACCTATCTGCCAGCTACACTAAACAGAGGGACGCTTATCAGTGGCCACCAACACAGTGTCCCAGAGCAGAACTGCAGAGTTGAGGGGTGGGCGCGATGCAAGGACGAGTTGGATTTGGCATGAGAGACAATAAACGGAGAACAGACCATTCTGAAGTTAAGGAATGACTGTTGTTGCGAGGCATGGGATTGTCTCTGTGTTTGCACATGCAGTACAAACCACAATAGATGAGATTTCCTGTCCTCGAACCGAGCTCACCAGATGTCACGAAAGGAACATGTGCTTAGTGACCTGGTTGAAACCTCCAACCCCACCACCAGAATAGATAGTGACACATTCCATCTTGTTTCTGTGAAGAAGGGACCTGGGGAAACTTGAGTTTCCTCAGCAAAGCATTTGTTTTCCTGAGTTCTTTCTGCTCCCTGAGCAAAATGGAAGTCATCATTTCTTCGTTGGGTAGCTGCAAATATTAATATAATGTAAAGTCCCTAATCATATTCTGTTCCTCGTTAAGAACCCTCAGTGAGTTACCATTGGTTCCTGGATGAAGACTAACCATAGGAAGGTCTCAGGATGGCATGGCTGCTACCCATCTTCTTTTGTACCCTCCATCCAAACACTACCTCCAGCCGTGGTGACTTTCCAGCAGAAGTCTACCTTTTTGCTCCAAGTTTATCCATTTGCTTCTTCCCACTGTCTTGGAACAAACTTTCACTCCTCTGCTTCAACCAGTTGGCATCTCCTCATCCTTCAGATTTCTCTTCATCTCCCCTTAGGAAGTAACTAAAACCTTGGGTTTAGATAAGTTCGCATCACTTTTGTCCACCAAGATTCCTTTTCTATGAAGCAGCTGTGACTAATGTTACCTATATCATGGGGTTGTTGCACCAGCCCGTGAGTGAATGCATGAGATGCTCTCAAAGCAGAGCCCATATTGTGGGAAAACCTTGGGATGGGCCCTAAAGGTCTCTTGCAGTAAAGTAGTTGGGATCTAGAACACTTGGTCCCCAGCTCAGTGCCATTAGAAGGTGCTACACCTTTAATGTCTATGGCCTAATAGGAGGATGTCTTAGATTGCTGGGGGTGTGTTTTCAGAGCGCACAGTAGAATCCCAACTCCTTGTGATCTTGCTTTTTGTTTCCTGGCATAAAGTGAATGACTTGGTTCCATCACATGCCTTCCTGGGCATGCCCAGTACAGGCGCAAAGGCAAAGGAACAAAATGACCTTGACTAAAATACCCACCTTGTGAGCCAAAATAGACCCTTGTCAGTCTGCTTACTGCCTCACCTTTTTCACAGAAACACCACTAACACACTTTCATTTACCACACTTGCAATTTTAGGTTTGTATGATTACTCTTAGCGCACTTGTCTTTCCACTAGAACAAAAGCCCCATGGGGCAGAAATTCGCCTGTGTGTGAATCCATACTCCAGACTTTGCCCCTAATAGGACAGACAAACACTTCTGAGCAATAGTTGAATGAAAATGCTAGTTTCTGGTATGCAACAGAGCCTCGGTAAATACTATCTTTCAAACAACAACCCATTAATAATGCCAACTGATAAGCCAAAGGCAAATGTTTATTCTCATTTACTTTGCCCAGTGATTCTCAAGTAAGGGTGATTTCTGTCTCCTAATCTATATCTAGGGGTGGCACGGTACTACTGGCATCTCTTGGGGGCCAGCTAGGGAGGCTACTAAGTATGTAGTGAACGTTAAAGCAATCCCACCACAGGGACTGATTACTTAGCACAAACAGCAATGGTCCCTAGGCTGAAAGAACCTGAATTCTGCATTTGTCATTTTTCTCTAAATATTTAATTCGGCAGTTGGAGTTAGGGATAGCAGGCAAATCTAGTCTGTCAGGGACAATTATCCTCATCCCTGGCCTGGCTTACTTTTTTAGGTCACAAAACCATTCTTGCCCCTCCCTATCACTCTCAAGCCCTACAGGCCTATCTGGGCACCCTCTCCCCCCAGCATCCCTGTGCCAGTCATAAGACTAAACATGAGAATATGGGCCCTTTCCTTTGAGTCAGTCATCTCCATCGAACCTAGTCACAGCAAAACTCTCAACAGATGGAACCTGTGAACACAGCTACTTGGTTTTTCTGAGCAGAATGGATTTGAATAAAGACCATGAAGTCAGAGCCGGGGTGTAGATCAGTGATGACATGCACAAGTTGCCATGCATAAAACAAAGAGGACTCACCCCGACAGTAAGTGCTGTGCTCAAAATCTATCAAGACACAGTCACAGGGATGAATTACAGGATCAGAGGGAAAGTGGAATAAATTATTCTGAATTGGAACTGAGATAATATCAGATGCTCCATAGCACTCAAGTGTTAGAGACTGATAAAAATTAATGTCTAATATTTCATTGAGTACAAAAAGTGGCATGAACATAATGGTTTCAAAGTATGTTAAACAGAAGTGACAAATATTGTCTATTGTCGACAATGTGCAAAAGCTAGGCGCTGAAGCAGAATAAAGCCACAGTGTTGGGCTCTAAGACTCGAGAACATCATTCTGACTTGCAGACTCTCAGCTCTGGGATTTCAATATCCGCTCCTTACCTAATGCTTACATGGCCTCTTCCTCAAGCTAGGTTTGCCACCATACTCGATCGTTGAAGAACAAAATCATTTTGCCACTATAGATAACATTCTGGCATTTCCCCAAAAGGTTAAACATAGAACCACACAACCCCACAATTATGCTACTGGGTATACAGCTAAGCAACATGAACACAGATACTCAATCAAGACTTATTCAGAGTGACACTATTCACAATAGCCAAAGTATGAAAAATCACCAATGACAATCAACAGGTAAATGGTTAAGCAAAAAGTAGTACATCCACAAAATAGACTACTATTCAATCATGAAAAGAAATGAGATGCTGATACAAGTTACAGGTTTGATGAACATCCAAAACTAGTATGCTAAGTGACAAAAGATTCCATATTATGTCATCCCATATATGAATATTCTGAGTAAATCTATCCACAAAGATAGAATTTGGATTGATTTGCCAGGTTCTGAAGAAAAGGGAATATTCAGAAAAATGCACAGCAAGTATGAAAAGGGTAAGAGGTCCTACTCATTAAACAGTACAGAGTGAATGAGATGTTTGAACTAGATGGATAGTGTGATGGTTTGTATAGGCTCAGCCCAGAGAGTGGCACTATTAGAAGGTGTGGCCCTAATGGAGTAGGTGTGGCCTTGTTGGAGTCAGTGTGTCACTGTGGGTGTGGGCTTTAAAACCCTCATCCTAGTTGCCTGGAAGCCAGTATTCTGCTAGCAGCCTTCAGATGAAGATGTAGAACTCTCAGCTCCTCCTGTACCATGCCTGCCTAGATGCTGCCATATTCCTGCCTTGATGATAATGGACTGAACCTAAAAGCCAGCCCCAATTAAATGTTTGCATATAAGAGTTGCCTTGGTGGTATCTGTTCATAGCAGCAAAACCCTGACTAAGACAGATGGTAATTGTAAACATATCAAGGTAGTCATAAATGTATCAAGACCTCTTACCTCTGTAACATCTTGCTGTACCTGGCAAGAGTTGTCATCAATTATAAAACCATTAAGTTCTGAAAATAGGAAGATGATTCTATGAAAAAGATAATTCTTTCTAGATCAGCAGATAATCGAGCAAGACTATGTCTCACTTCCTATTCTTCTTTTCCAACATGGACAGTGATAAAAATAATAAGGATCAATTAGCAAGAGGAGCAGAAATTTGGATCATGACTCAGTATAAAATAGACAAGTTACCAGTGGATCCACAGCAACATATCAGGGGCCTGTTCTGTGACTAGTACAGATAAAGTTCATTTGTTAAAACTCAATTCTTAATATGAAAGTATTTATAGGTGTGGACTTTAGTAGCTTAGATCATAAACAGGATAGGTGGCCTTATTAAGGAGAGCCCAGAGAGGTCGCTCCACTTCTACTAGGAGAGAGCAGAGTAAGAAGATGGCCATCTACGCATCAGGAAATGTTTCCTTGTCAAGCCCACAGTTTCCTTGACTTGGACTAGCTGGCCTTCCGAAATGTAAGAAGCAAAGTTTTGTTGTTCATAAGCTACCCAGTCTATAGTACTTTGTTATAGTAACAGAAACATACTTAGATACTAGCACTAGGATTGTAGCATCTCTAAGTCTCAAAAACACCATCGTCATTCACAAATTTAGAACATTGGTTCTTGAATATTCATTCTCTTTAGTATTCATGTTCTTTTTACCAACCCAATTTTTATCACCTAAACTTTACTTCCAAAATCCACCATTTCTTTTTAAATGAGATATATTTATTGAAATAGAAGTACACCATGTCTCCCTCCCTTTCTTCCCTCAAGACCCTCCCAGCTACCCTCCCTTGAACCCTTTCCATACCTCTCTACTCTCACGTTGATAACCTCTTTTTCTATTGTGTTACACCCATCTATGTGTGTGTGTGTGTGTGTGTGTATATATATATATATATATACACACACACATATATATGTATATACACATATATGTGTGTGTGTGCAGGCACACAAATGTAAGTAAATACATTTGTTTGTATATGGTTTCAAGGCTGGCAACGCTACACTGGACAACTGATAAGGGGGTTCACCCCAGGAAAGGCTAACTCCTCTCCCATCAGTCAATAGTTGCCACAGTTCTTTGTCTATGGGTGGATTCCCATGAAAATTTCCCCCTTCCATCCATTGTTATTGCTAGTGTTCCAGACTAGTTTGTGCGTCCATTACTGTGATAGACTGTCTCACAGCTGACTTCTGAGGATTCTGGCTCTTACAGTCTTCACAAAGCCTCTTCTGAGATGTTCCCTGAGCCACAGATGCAGGAGCTGAGATGTAGATGTATCGGTTGGGGCTGGCTCCCTGTGATCCTGTGATCTCTGTATTGTCTCCAGTTGCAGTACTATGTGATCATTTCCATTTGCCATAAAGAGAAAGGTCTTTGATGAAAGGTGCTAGCTGTACTTAACTGTGGGTATAAGGATAAAATTTAGAATGTAGTGAGGAGTTATGCTGTCTAGTAAAGTGACAGTAACAGTTTTTCTCTAAAGTCAAAGACCTCACTAACCCTGGGAAGCTGGCGAGGTTTCCAGTACCAGGCACAATTTCTGTCCTTTTGAGTGGGCCTGAAATCCAATTAGACATCTCTGGGTTGCCACTAACATGGGAGAGCCATGTCTTGCACCTTTATTCATACCTTGTCATGCTGGTAATTGTCATGGTTCATAGGAGTTACAGCTGGGTAGGATTTTTAATTGCTTCCCTCCCTTGTCAGCTTGCATAGTATTGTCTGGAACCATGAAATCTAGACCACAATGAAGAGGTTTTCAAGTCAAATCCAGCTAAAACCATCCTATTCATGTGTCCTAAGGGTATGGTGTCTTCAACAATATATGACCACCATTAACACCTGAGAGGCAATCAATGGCTACATCAATAATCTATATTATTTTGGGAGCCACCTTCAACTACCCTGACCAAGCCTTCAAAAGATTTCTTGTGTTTGATACTGTATTTTTCTTTTAGTCTACAGCTCTCGTGGAGAGCATTGTCACCCTAAACAGCTTAGCTTCCATAGTGTGTACTATAATATACACATATATTAAGGGAATATATATAAATAAAAGACACACATCCACTTACATCTATTATGTATAAGTCTATGTAAATATAAAATAATATGATTTCTTGATACTTCACCAAACAAACTACATATTATTTGTCCCCCTTTCTCTTTCAATACCAACCTCCCTCCCTCCACCCCACTGGAGCCTCTCCCAGTTATTCCATTTCCCACTTCACAGTTTCCCCTTCTATTCTTATGTCTACCTAAGTTAGTCACCTCTTTCTGATTACAAAGAAGACTGAAAGATGTAAGAACCCAAAGAATCTTTCTGAAAAGAAACTGGTAGGATAAAAAAGGGACACCCACCTCAAAAAGTAAAGAATAAAAAGTCAGTTCGTGTCAAAAGAATCAATGCCAGAAAAAAAATTCTGGTAGATTTTTCAAATATGAATCTCCTATACCACATCTTCATAGCATGGATGGGCAATCCTATCACTGATAAGAGTATCCATCCCTCTCTATATGCACAGTGAACTTATATTGTTCTCAAATATTTTCCATAAAGAAACCTAATGCCATAGTTAATAATGGTTGTCAACTTGGCAGGATCTAGACTCACCTAGGAAACAAACCTCTTGGCATGTCTTTGGAGTAACTTGAAAACTGGATTAATCAAAATGGATGTAACCACACTACAAGTAGGTGACCCCATTCTGTAGGTTAGGATCCAAGACTGAGTTAAAAAGGAAAAGGCAGTTCAAATACTAGCATTGAATTCTCTCTATTTCCTGACTGTAGATGCAATGAGAGTACATGTTCCTACTGCCACGTCTTCCTAGCCATGATAGACTATGTGGTGGTAAGAAAGAGAATGACCTTCATGGGCTCACATAGTTGAATGTCTGGTCCACAACTGGTGGAACTGTTTAGTAGGGATTGGGAAGTGGGATCTTGGAGGACGGGTGTCACTGGAGACAGTCTTTGGAGCTTCAAAAGACCATTATATGCCCTCCCCATTAGTTCACCACTTCCTACTTGCAGATCAAAATGTAGACTCTGAGCTCTGTACCAGCATCATGCTGGCCTGCCTGCTGCCATGTCCTCCACCATGGTGGTCCTGGACTTGCCTTCTGAAACTGTAAGCCTGATAAACTCTACTATAAGTTGTTTTTGTCGCAGTGTTTTATCACAAAAGCAGAAAAGTAACTAAGACAGGGTATCCTCAAACTGTGAGCCACAAGAAATCTTGCCTCCCATAAGCTGCTTTGGTCAAGTATTTTGTCAGTCACTGTTGTACATGAGTCAGACAAACATGTAGAACATTACTGGCCAACCGGCCTTACCTCTACTTCTTGAAGAGTACACGTAGGCTCACAAAATAGCCATAGAAGGTCGCACCACAGAAACACAAGCAAGTTACCTTGGAGGAGAAAGAAGAACAGAGATTTAGTCAAATACTCAACATTCTTTTGTTCTCTCTTGCCCTGAGTATACAACATGAACTATCAAAAAATAAATAAAAATTAAAAATAAGTGACTGCCACTCATCTTATTAATGACATTAGGCAAAGCACTTCAGGTCCTGTTTTGTTCTTTAGATTTAAGAATTTCTGTCTTAACTCCAAACCTTGGTCAAGTCTTGGGATCCTAGTCACCAAATGTGGAACAGACTTTCCCTTGGGGTGTTCAGATCTAGCTATGAGGTCCAATCGATACCCCTTTTCACAGATGGAACTTAAGCTCTTCAAAAACATACCCTTCTGCATAGACCAGAGCAAGTGACTGTTGAATGTGATGAACTCAGAGTCTAAGCTCTGAGGAAACAGGAAATTACAAATGCCTTCACGAGAAATTTGGTGTCATTGAACCAGTACACTGTGTTCTGCCTTTTGGTATTATTAAATCCAATTTTGGGTGGCTTCTGGAACAAGGCAAGTAGACAGGATTCCTTTGGGCTAACATCTGGAAGCATGCAAGTCCCACACAGTTAAGTCTATGGAAATGGGATTCAAATGCTGGGACTGTCCTGTGCCAACCTAAAGACCATCACAGCACAATGTGTCTCAAAGACTCCTTAAGACAGCATCACAAACTTGGACAATGGTTGGCAGCAGTCAGCTTCCAGCTTTGCCAGGCTGGGTTTTTTTTTTTTAAGGGCAGAAAGCATTTAGTGGCTATGAATACTTCATTTAGCTTTTTTTTTTTTTTCTAATGCATTATAAGAAGTTCTCTTTTCAGCACTTGGCTCTGCCAAATATCCCATCTCAACATCCCATCCAACTAACAGGGGAAATTTCATCCAAATCTTTTATTAAGCCTTTCTCAGGCGCTCAGTGCTTGCAGAAGACTTTGAAATAATTTAGTAGCCAAAACTTGTATACTGACTCAGGTCACCACATACAGAAAGGAAATTGCCCTCTTACTGTTTAACACTGACTTTGCAGAGAAAGACCCTCGAGGCTCTAGGGAGATTTATAGCTACTTGCCAAGATCTTATTGGAGTGAAAATGAAGTGCAAGTCTAGACTCTCAAACCTCCCAGGGCTTGTCTTATACAGACACAGAGGGGCAGCTGACTCCTGGGTGGAGGTGAACAGTGACTGAGATGCCTTCCACATGGTCTGTGACAGTTCTGGAGTTTTCCATCAGGCCTATGCCTCAAGGACTCTTTCTGATACAAACAAAGCCTGTGTTGAGCAGTTGAAGGTGTTGCTTAACAGGATTGATGCATTAGTTAGCTAACATATTAATTAGTTTTCCTTTATCTGCATGACCTGGTATTGCCAAGAAAGAGGAGGCCTGAAACAAGGAAGCTTGAAACAGGCAATTTAGGGTAAGTAGGCTCTGAGAGATAAAGAGAACAATCCAAAGCATGGGCGTGTCTGAAGCAAGAAGTGAACTAGTTAAGATGTAGTGATGGGCAGAAGAAAAGGACAAGGGTACCAGACATCAACTTCTATTGAAATGGAGCAAGAAAAACAGAGGAAATAAAAACCAGATTTGGCATGGTTGACAAGCCTGCCCCAGGACAGCAAGGCTTGCCAGGAAAGGAGAAGCCAGTGTTAAGAAGATGTGAGTTTTTGAGACCTCAGGAAATGACTTACAGGGAAACAACAAACTGTGAAAGACCTGAGACTAAGAGTGCCTTACAGAACAGGACCAGGACAAAGGTGTATGTAAGAGTTTCTCTGATTAGGGGAAGGGAGAGGAGAGCCTGGAACTTCCATGGGACACCCATATTCACCCACATCCTAGGGAGGCAAATGGCCTTGACACAGTCCAAAGTCCATGCTGTGGTTAAACCTCTGTGTACACCTCTCTGAGTCTGCCTAAACTTCCTGATCTAAAAATGGAAACCTGCTGACGCAGATGCCCCTGTCTTACCTCTGGCATCAGGAAAATGTCCATGGACTTTACCACACCCACACTGGTTCCCCTCCTCTCTCCCAGCATCTGCTTTTTGTTCCATCTAGGAGGATTGCCAGGACAAAATTGTTAAGAAGAAATATGGTCTCTTCAGTAAAATATATCTAGTGGTAAGTTGATAAAGTTTACCTAAAATTTTTATTACGTATTTAATACTGGAAACAGGGTCTTTCCTAGGTTCGAAGGCCTCGGCTTTTTAACCTTCATGGACTTCTCCTCAGCTCTTTGACGTCCCCGTCTAGATGCTATGCTGACTTCTCTCTGTGCTTTAGATCCTGACAGACCATGGTGGAGGGATGTTGCCACCCTTCTCTGACAACCCCTGCTCGCTTATCTGTCTAATCCCTGAGGTTCTTACTCAGTGTGCTGTCTCCCTCCCCAGCTGTGTGAGTGTATTTGTGTGTGTATGTTAGTGTTTATGTGTGAGCACATGTATACCATAGTACATATATGGAGGACAGTTCTATCTATCTATCTATCTATCTATCTATCTATCTATCTATCTATCTATCTATCTATCTATCTGTGTGTATGCTAGTATTTATGTGTGAGTACATGCAAAACATAGTACACATATGAAAAACAGTTCTCTCTCTCTCTCTCATGTGTGTGTGTGTGCAAAGACATGAATGTAATAGTACACATACAGAAGTCAGAGGACACCTTACAGGAGTTGGTTTTCTCTTTCAAAAATCTGGGTCCCAGAGACAGAGCTTAAGTCTTCAGGCCTGAAGACTTATGATTTCCTTCCCTGGGTCATCTCAGTGGCCTAGATTTCTCTATTCTTATAAATTAACCCAAAGAGAACCATTGGTTAAAGCTTAAGGAAATCTAATGAGAGAAATTGCTGTTTACAGATAATATGCTCGCATTATTTTTACTATACCAGTCTTCACAGGTAACAAACTGAAATTGTAGTAGAGACATTAAGTAGAGACAGTAGAGCATCAGTCTAAATGAATGGCTCCTTTCTAGGGACTTCAGCCATCAGAGTGGGTTGACATGGAAGAGGAAAGAATGAGCCTGCAGTTTGCATCCCGTTCTACCCATGTTCATAAGCTGAGACTCCTCAAGTAACTGCCATGCATACTGTGGGAAAACCATACTTTTTTCATCCACTTAAGTCTGTTAAACCCTGGATTGAGCTTGGGTTACTAAAATGAACTGTAAGATCCAAAGGCAGCAATCAACAGTAAGCTCACAGTTATGGAAAGTAGCATCCCTTGGGGCCAAATATAAAAATCTTGTATGGTTGACAAAGAACCTACTGAGTGACTCACCTACCTAGAAAGGGACAAAATTGTTCCACACAAGAAAGTGAATTCTTGCCAGGCAGTGGTGGCTCACAACTTTAATCCCAGCACTTGGGAGGCAGAGGCAGGCAGATCTCTGGATCTCTGAGTACGAGGCCAGCCTAGTCTACAGAGTGAGTTCCAGGACAGCCAGGGCTACACAGAGAAACCCTGTCTCAAAAAAAGAAAGAAAGAAAGAAAGAAAGAAAGAAAGAAAGAAAGAAAGAAAGAAAGAAAGAAAGAAAGAAAGAAAGTGAATTCTTTCCCTTTCCAGTTAAAATGTGGGACAAGTTATTTAGACTCAGATACCTTATCTACAAAATGGCATAAATATATTCATGTCAGCAGGTTGTAAGAATTTAGCTGAAGGTTTATGGAATACGTATAGGCCAAGTCTGTCCTACGATTTGCTATACCACCATAAGCAAGTAAAAATACCAGCAATTTAAGGGTGGAAATCTTTGGCCTCCAAGTGCACTCAGAGGTAACTGTGGTATACATATTGTTAACAAGACTAGGAAATCATTCACATCTGAGACTTTTGCATTGCCCTTTGGACAGATGACAAAACCCTGAACTATCTGCCCCAACGATACATATTACCTGTTTCTGGCAGCCTCCATGGCCAAGAGACCCCGACTATCTCTGAGAGACTTCTTCTTCCCACTAGGCAGAAGGCCCCCACCCTTTGTCCTTTCTCTCACCTCCCATCCCCCCCCCCCGCTCCCTCCCTTCTCCCCTACGGGCTGAGAACCTGCAAGAGCTTGCCTAGCCTGAACTCTGGGTTGTTCTTTTGCCTTTAAAATGCCTGCCCAGATTAATCAGTAACCAGCAGCCCTTGGCTCCCACTGGGTCTCTTGCCCTGACAGGAGTCCCTTCTCCTGCCAACCAGAAGATGTGACGTTTTAGGGAAGATTCCGTTCTTGACCTTTACCCTCCCTGCCTGTGACAGCCTCTTTTGAAGGTTACCTGTCTTTGCTGGCAATCTTGCACATGAACATAAAGTTAAATGGGTGCTTGACCTGCCCTTGGAGAAGCACACCAGTCTATATATGAGTTCTAAAAAAGACCACTTGACATTTGCTGTCTTATTGGTGTCTAGACTGAGAAAAAGAAGCCTCATGTGGAGAGATTCTCTCTTAGGTCTGGGGATGTGGCTTGTGAATGGCACTTGTCAACTAAACCTTGCAGTGATATTCAGCAGACGCAGACCGGAGGAAATGTTAATGAAATCCTGCCTAGCTGCAGGAACACATTTGAATAGAATCAAAGTCATATGTGGAATGTTTTTATCGTATACTGTCTTCTCAGCATATATTAACCTTTTGCCAGCTTGGAAAAAAAATAGAAAGGCAGCAAAGTGGGATGATGCACTCATTCAATCATTCTTCAAAGCTTTATTGAACACCCGTTATGTGCCAGACTGTATACCCCAGCAGGAAGGATTAAAATATTGAATGAGGCAGAGATCATTTTAGGTGAATAATTTACTACACGATATTTTGTCATGAAAACCCCCCTACTCAGTTTCTAAAACAAAGCAAAAAAGACCACGTCTATATTTCTAAACCCTTTGCCTCACTTGGGGATAAGAAGTGGGTGGGGAAGGTGGGATCCCTGTAAAGAGTGAATACTGTTCAGTTTGCTAGGGCATGCTTTGAATTTATGAAAACTTTTACAGAATGAAAAAATAAAGCCGGGTTGATATGTGGGAACGTCTTGCAAACAACTAGAATGGATGGAATGACCTGGGCAATCTTTCAGGAAATTGCCCAGACCTGCCATTGTTTGTGAAATAGTTTTTCAAACAAGAAGAGTCTGCAATGGCCAAGCTGGGCTGGCCCTTACTTGTCCAGTGTCTGACCCCACTGCCTGATAGTGCTGATAGCAAACTTTAGCTGATTATTGTTGTTCTGAAGAGCTGCACAAGGTACACCATCCAGCCAAAGTTTCCCGATGCAGCGCTTTTAGAGGATTCAAGGACGGCACCATCGTTAGAAGTGCATGTTCCCATTGCTGAGTCAGAAGAAAGAAATTGGATCTAGGCCTAATACAAATGAGTGAGTCAAATTAAAGATGATTGCTTCAGAGCAAACCCTACTCCTGCGAAGATTATCAGGGGGTGGGGTATCTCAGCAAATGTCTATGACCCATTCATTCATGCAACAATTATGGGACACTCCCCATGTTTCTAAGTGCAAGGAACAGAATGGTGAAAGAGAAAAGACATCATTCTCTCTACACCTATATTATAGTGGACAGCAACAACATATTAGCAGTATCATTTAGATTATTGTGAGAGTGAAGAAAATTTGACGAATATGTCAAAGAATAGCTAATGAAATCACTTACATTGAACCTATTACAGACAACAGGATCCACTCTCTTAAACAGAAGGCAATTCCACACTGTAGGCTTTCCATATCCAGTTTCTATAACTATGAATGAGAAATATTGGGGGAAAATGTACTGGACACATACAGATTTTGTTCTTATTCCCTAAAACATTCAGCAAACAACTATTTATATCAGGTTAGGTATTATATTAATCTAGAGCTGATTTAACATACATGAAAGGCTATGTATAAGTTATATGAAATACTAGGACATTTCACATATTTGAGCATCCATAGGTTTTATACCCATCCTGGGTCCTGCAACCAATGCCCTAAAGACAGCAAAGGATGACTCTACAGGGAGTGGGAAGATAATAATTTGTTTCAAGGGCTGGTGGAGCAGATACTAGGCTGATTTCTTGAGAACACTTCCCAGCCTATGTATGTCCTGTTACAGGAAGCTCTTGTATTAGGGAGGTGCAGTGCCCTGCTGACCGCAGATCCAGCCTAAGTTTCACTGAAATTGCGGTACCTCTTACTGCTGTTGCAAACACCACTGAATCTGGCCCCTGCCTCTTCCTGCTTCAAGCCCTGGCCACAGCGGCTACTGCTTGCTTTCTCCAGACTCATGCTACTTCTGCCACAACCTGTGCCAGCACAAGGATGCTCAGTCCTATCCAAACGGAAACCCTTGGAACCATAAAATGGGTGCCCTGCATCTTGTTGGTGGAAAATAAAACTCTAGGATCCAAGCTCTAGGAGAGTCTGAGAACTGTTAGGGGAGCAAAGAAGGGTTGCTATGGATTCTTAGCCTAGGAAAAGGGGGGCTAAACGGATCTTAAACTACCCAGTCCATGGGAGCCACTATACCACTTTGGGGAAACTAATCAGATTATCTCTAATGGTGGGGACAAAGTGTGATAAAAAAGACATGAAGGATCAAAGAAAAAAAAAACTTTCCAGGCATGAAGGAAAAGCAGTAATAATAAGTTTATGCATAGCAATCGGCATAGTAACATAGAGAAACCATCTGAATCTAAATCAACCAAGCTTAGAAGATCACAATTAGGAGTCTGGATTTTATTTAGGGTATTTGAAAATCCTGGACAATTTTATGAAGGGGGTTGGCAAATTTCATTTTCTGTGTTTTAAAAGAAAATTCTGATGGCAAAGAAGGGAATGGGTTATCAAGGAACAAAGGTAGGAGACATGACAGACAATATTTAAGGATTCGAGCTGGTGATGCCCTCCGCTGTAGTGAGGGTCACTGCATTTTCAGGGTCCTAATCCTAACCCTGAATTAGAGAGCCAGATGTGACAGGTTTGCAGTTTCCCAAAACACATAGCTCTTCACGTTTCAAAGCAAGTCTGTGATTCTCTGATGTTGGGAGAAGCCTCAGCCACTGAGCTTCATGTTCATGAGTATGTCTATTGGTGTATATTCATTGATATATTCATTGTACAAAGTCATGAGCTTTGAAATGAACTTTCCCTGCTTTGACCACATTCACCTTCCCTTTCTTCCCCTGTCCCCTTTGACTACTCCCAACCATCCCCCTAGTCAGGAGGTATTTATGAGGTGCTGAAAAGTGGACCCCAATCTCTATATTCGTAAGCTGCTAAAAGGGAGGAAAAACTGTACTTAGACACTGGGAAAAAAAAGATGATGAAATACATCTGGAGCCAAATGAACAACAAGGGGAATCATCACAAGAAAAATGGTCATTAAAAATCACTTGGAGGTTAAAAATAAAAGGTGTGAGATAGAATGTTGTATAGATTTAGATCTGTGGAGAACCAAAGTCCTGTGCTGCCATTTTGGTAGAGAAAAAATAATTTTCAGCTCACTGCCCTAGTCAACATTTCTCTTCCCATCTCTCTACAGCGTGAAGCATGTGCTGTAATTAATAAAGGAGACTATCTACTGAGATTTATAAACTAGCAATTAAATGATGTCAAGAGTAAAACCGTACATTATTGTCTCTTTATACCCATCAGTGCTAGAAACGACCAGCTTGGGAATCACTCTAAACAAACTGAAGAAGACCACAGCACTCGACTCTGCTTTAATTTCCTTAGAAAATAAAGAAACGGAGTTTCAGCAAGAGACAGAAGGGGGGTAGTGCCCTGCCTCCCCTAAGCCCTCAGAGCTCTTAGGATGGCCCTGTTGCTGGAGCAGATGCAAATAACCTTTGTCTCTCTGGAAGCATTGAATCTTCCTATGTCTCCAGAACTCTCCATGGGTATCCTGGTGCCAAAGCAGTAAAAAGATTCAATTTTGTGTTGCTAGGTGCTCACTCTTCTACTGATAATAAAGAGGCAGGTGCAGTCTGCTGGGCTGTTAGAAAAGGGAGAGAATTAAAATTGTTTATTGACCCATTTCAGATCTTGCCAAATCACAGACTGAGACAACTCATAACTTGTTCTCAGATTCTGTACCTCAAATGCTTTCAAAGGAAGTCCATCAGTAAATACTCGGTACTTCCAAAATAAAAATTATTTTGCCCACATAGGATATTTCAAGCTCTGCAGATAAGATTTTTGAGCCTTTCTTCAAAGAATAAGATATATCAATCTACAATTCTACAGTCAAATTGTTTACTTGTGGGTGATAGTATAGAGACTCTGCTCTCAAGAAATCAAGGCCAGTTGAGTCACCTGTTATATGATAAAGAGAAATTGTTCTATGTTTTTTAAAAAAGTGACTTTTTGTTAAAAGATTGTACTTAATGAAATAATTGCTTCAGCCTAAATGATGAACTAAATTTGGCCCATTTTTCTGTTATGGAACTGTCAACTTGGGTTTAGCTGCTAAGTCTCATGCTGCCTCTGACTATAGCAGGGTTTATGTTAAGAGCTTATACAAAAACGAGGTTAGAAAGAACATGAAACACAATTTGTTATTTTTTTCACCTAATAAGAAGAGGGATTTGTGTACACCTCTTCTTTAGACTCTCTTGGTTCTGAACAGATGGCTGATAGCTAACACACACCTCTGGATGTATCAGTGAATCATGGCGTCCATCTGGTGCAGGCACATGCCATGATGGGCGTTGTGGTTACTTCTGTAATGTGTATCCCGTTTCTTTCTTACTGTAAGCAATGGCACCTGTCTGAACACATTAGTTACAAAGATAAGTCTGGTTTACAATAGGCAACTTTGAACCCTTTTCAAGAGGTTAGCAAAGACATAGTCATAGGACCCAACATTCTGGCAAGGAAGGAAGGAAGGAAGGAAGGAAGGAAGGAAGGAAGGAAGGAAGGAGGGAGGGAGGGAGGG
>NC_034600.1:32100844-32113849 GCF_900095145.1 Mus pahari | reverse complement strand
TACCCCAAATGCTGCCGGAAGCCACATTTTGAACATGAAGAAGTCAACTTGAGAAGGAAGCTAATAATGACTACAGTGAGAGAGCCTGGCCTTTGGTTACATGCTCTCAATCACTGAATCTAACATAAAGATGCCTCTCCTGAATCGCCTATTGTATGACCTGATATCTACCCTTATTTAAGTCCTTTTTCGTTTCTTGAAAATGAAGGTATGTGATGAGAGAGCCCTACCAATTTCAGAAACAGATTTTTGTAAGGTTAGCTAATTATTTCAAATGCCTAGTTTACTGTTCTTTTAAATACATAACCAGTAATAACCATTTTATTTATGTCCTTAACAGTCCCTTAAAATCAACTTTAAGAATTAAGTCTACAAAGCAGTCAGACTGAAGCCGACAACGTATAGCTCTGAGAGAAATCATCTTTGCACTTGAAAGCAAAACTTACATGTTAAGTGCAAATTTTGTTATTATTGCCAGTTGTTTATACTTATATGGCTTGTTTCCCTTTACATTTTATTTATCCCTGGGTATTTCTAATAAAAATATATACAATAATCATAAGCTAGGTGGTAAAGAGAAGGGAAACCAGTTTTTCAGGTAACTCTTCCTTCTTCCATACATCTGGTAAGACACCTATCCTGGGACTGAATAAAGGCAGGCTCAGGACTGACTGTCCAACATAGGATAGGATAGTTATTGTGGTACTTGAATATGATTGGCCCATGGAGGTGACATTATTAGGAGGTGTGGCCTTGAAGAGGTGTAGTCTTGTTAGAGGAAGTGTGTCATGGTGGAGGTGGGGTTTTGAGCTTTCATATATATGCTTAAGTGTGGTCAGTTTGATCCAGACTCTCCTCCTGGTTGCCTGCAGAAGATAATCTCCTCCTGGCTGCCTTTGATCAAGATGTAGAACTCCCAGCTGGTCCAGAACCATGCCTGCCTGCATGCTAACATGCTTCCCACCATGATGATAATGGATCCTGAAACCTCTGAAACTGTAAGCCAGCCCCAACAAGATGGTTTCTTTTATAAGAGTTGCCTTGATCATGGTGTCTCTTCACAGCAATAAACTTTTAACTAAGACAGTTGCTAAGCACATAGACTCAACCCTGACTCTGTCATTTATCAGCTGCATGTCTTGAAGTGAAATATTTAACCTCTATCCACTTCTGTTTACCTTTTTGTAAATAAGATACGGCAATCGTTGTATTTCCCTCCTAACATTATTCCGTGGGTTGCACAGGCTGATGCATGTGAGCACTTAGCGTCCCATCTGCCACACTGAGGTCACCTGAGAAATGGTATTAATATCCACTCTGTGGGGAAAGAGATCAATGGTTTTTCACCTGGAAGGGAAATATTGGCATTTCAAAGGTGTAGCTTGATAAACCAAGTTCTCTATGTATGTGAGGTTTCAAAGAGAACAGTGTGTGGCTCAGCAGGCAAGGTAACTGCTCATGTGGCTTTCCTCCTTAGCGTATCTCTCCAATCCATTTCCCTCCTCTGTCATCCACTACTTAGGAATTAACTGAGATCCTCCTGTGGAGCTCAGCAGAATGAGAAGTTTTAACAGCATAATGAATGAGGATTGCATAGTTGATTTAGAAACACATAAATTTGTCTTTTTTAACATAAATAATATAGACAGTAAATAAATAATTGAAGGAAGGAAGGAAGGAAGGAAGGAAGGAAGGAAGGAAGGAAGGAAGGAAGGAAGGAAAGAAGGAAGGAAGAAAGGAGTAAAAATCAATACAATCTGTTCATAATAGCTTGTCTAAGAAATGCAAGAGATTACTTGAAGTTATGATGCACAGAACTCTATGACTGTGAGGATGCAGGCTTCTACCAGGCTGGCAATGTGACCTTAAGCAGATCCAGACATCCCTGTGGAGTGCAGTAACCTCACTTGTCAAACAAAGAACTTGGATGTGAAGCAACTTTTTCAGCATGAGCTGTAAGAGCATAAAGAAGAGGGGAGACCTAGAGGGAAATGCCAGGGCAGGCAAGGTTTTCAACTGCTTTCATTTGCTTTTATAGCCACACTTTCACAATCCCACGTTTTATTTACTTTTTGATAAAATATTTGAGCAAAATGACAGTGATTTTCAAGTTCGCATCCAGACCATTCTAATTGTCAGCCCTCCAAGCCCAACACAATATCCCGGTTCCATAAATCCAAGGGGGTATTGTCAACTGTACTGCTTCTCCCAGAATGACCTGGGAGCGATAACTTCATGACTCCTTCACCAGGGCACTGAGAGCAACCTGCTAATGAGCACCCCAGAGATACCGGGTTGGGGAAGGAACTGTATAGATAGTAAAGTGGTAAAAAAGGAGCTGGTACCAGGTACAATTCACATTGTTGAGCCTTTTTTTTTTTTTTTTTTTTTTTTTTAAGGATCTTTGGCTAAGCTTTTTCATGAACCCCACCCCTCAGAGAAGAATGTCTGAGATGGAATCTGATTACACTAAATATATTTGACTCATCATGTCTGTCTTACTATCTTCTTTCAGGGCCCCCATGAAGTTTAAGGTGGTTTTTATTATACTATTTAGAGGAATAAGTGCTCTCAATGAACCTAGACTTCACTGAGTGGCTAAACTGGGACACTGAGAGTCTGGGGTCCTGCTGTCTCCGCCTGCCAGGTGCTAAGATTCCATTTCCAGAATACTGCCATGATCCACTTTTTACTGGGCCCTGGAGACCCAAACTCAGGTCCTCATATTTGCACAGCAAGCACGTAACCTGCTAAGCTAAGCTCAATACCCCCTTTCCCTATTCATTTTTTTAATTTAATTTTATTTACAGGGGAGCGCATGTGCATGGAACATGTATGGTAGTCAGAGGACAACTTGCAAGAGTCAGATCTCTCCTTCTACCTTATGGGTCCCAGGGATTGAATTCAAATGGCCAGCCTTGGCAGAAAGCCCCTTTATCTGCTAACTCATCTCACCATTTCTCCTTTGCCTATTCTTGTGCTGACTTGTGGTGTTAGTTCATGTTCTGTTGCCAATGACACAATACCAAAGACTGGAAATATTATAAAGAAGCTTATATGGACTCAAGATTCCGGCCAGAGGTCAAGGGAACACCCCTGCTACTGGTGGTTGCTTGCTGATCTTCTGTTGTAGGATGTTCAAGGCATTACACGGTGATTGGCAATGGTCTACATGCATATATATATATGCATGCATATTCTGGCCAACCTCCCTTCACCTAAAACAAGTCGGATTAAATCATAGGCCACCCTGGTGGCTTTGCTAAATTTTATCATTTCCAAAGACCCCACTTTTAAATCCAGAGATGAATTAAGATTGTACCCTCTTCAGTCTTCACCATTTGAAATTCAGTATGCGTAAGAGAAAACAAATCATATTCAAATCATGACACTTGTCATATTCTTTTTGTTCTTTGTGAGCCAAGTTCCCATTCCTCCATTAGTTACATACATTGTAGACATTTCTCCTACCATGGTTTCCCATCATGCTTTTTCTTATTTGTTAATTAATTAATTCTATTTATGTCCCAGTCACAGACAGCCCCCCCCCACTCTCCTCCCAGTCCCACCCTCACAAACCTCTCTCCCCATTATCCTCTCCACTTCTCAGAGAAAGGAAAGGCCCTCCCTGTGTACCAACCAGCCATGGCACATCAAGTTGCAGCAGGACTAAGCACATTCTCCCACTGAGGCCCTACAATGTAGCCCAGCTAGGAGAAGGTGATCCAAAGGTAGGCAACAGTGTCAGAGACAGCACTCACTCCAATCGTTAGTGGACCCACATGAAGACCAAGTTGCCCATCTGCTACAAATGTATAGGAGCCTATGCCCAGCCCCTGCATGCTGTTTGGTTGGTAGTTCAGTCTCTGTGAGCCACCATGGGCCCAGTATCTGCTTCCATGAGCTGTAGATAAAGCCTCTCAGGAGACAATTATGCCAGGCTCCTGTCTGCAAGCATATCAGAGTATCATTATTAGTGTCAGATGTTGGCTCTCTCCCATGGGGTGGATCTCATTGGGCCAATCATTGGTTGGCCTTTTTTTTTTTTTTTCTTTCAATCTCTGCTCCATCTTTATCCCTGAACATCTTGTAGACAGGACAAATTTTGCTTTGAAGTTTTTATTGGTGGGTTGGTGTCCCCCTCCCTTCACTGGAAGTCCCACCTTACTACAGGAATGGCCACTTCAATCTCTATATCCTCAGCTGCTAGGTGTCTTAGCTAGGGTCACCCCATAGACTCCCAGGAGATTCCCCTATCCCAAGTTTCTCAGTCTATTTATCATTTGTATAAAGAAGGGATATGATTTGTTGTTGTTGTTGTTGTTGTTGTTAATTTTTGATCCAGGCACATTGTTGAAGTTGTTTATCAGCTACAGTAGTTCTTCGGCAGAATTTTGGGGGTTGCCTATGCTATGCAAACTATCATGATTATCTTGGAAAAAACAATATTTTGACTTCTTCCTTTCCAATTTTTATCCCCTTGATCTCCTTTAATTGTCTTATTGCTCTAACTAGAACTTCAAGTATTGTACTGAAAAGATAGGGAAAGAGTGGGCAGCCTTGTTATCCCCAATTTTAGTGGAATTGCTTTATATTTGATGTTGGCTATTGGCTTGCTGTATATTAGTATCCATGATCTCGCCGATATTTTTAACGTGAAGGTGTATTGGATTTTGTCAAAGGCCTTTCAGCATCTAATGAGATGATCATGTGTTTTTTTCTTTCAGTTTGTTTATATGTTGAGTTACATTGATAAATTTTCATATACTAAACCATCCCTGCATCCCAGAGATGAAGCTTAATTGACAACAGTGCATGATGTTTTTAATATGTTCTTGGATTCGGTTTGTGAGCATTTTATTGAGTATTTTGCAGCAATATTTAGAACTGGACAGTGTTTAAAAATTGGACTGAAATTCTCTTCTTTGTTGAGTCTTTGTGTGAATTATCTATCAAGAAAATCAGCCGTTTCTTTTAGATTTTCCAATTTTGTGGCATACTGCTTTTGAAGTAAGACCTAATGATTCTTTGGATTTCTTCAATGTCTGTTGTTATATCCCACTTTTTGTTCCTGATTTTGTTGATTTGGATTCTCTCTGTGTGTCTGTCTCTGTCTCTGTCTCTGTCTCTGTCTCTGTCTCTCTCTCTCTCTCTCTCTCTCTCTCTCTCACTCTCTCTCTCTCTCTCTCACTCTCTCTCTCTCTGCCTTTTAACTAGTTTAGCTAAGGGTTTGTCTATGTTGCTGATTTTATCAAAGAATCAATTCTTAGTTTCATTGATTCTTTGTACTGTTTTGTTTCCAATTTATTGATTTCAGCCCTGAGTTTATTTCCTACTGTCTACTCTTCTTGAGTGTATTTGCTTCCTTTTGTTCTACAGCTTTCAGCTGTGCTTTTAAGTTGCTAGTATGAGATCTCTCTAATTTCTTTATAAAGGTACTTAACTGTATAAATATTCCTCATAGCACTGCTTTCATTGTGTCCCATGAATTTATGTGTGTTGTGCCTTCATTTCCACTACATCTAGAAAGTCTTTAATTTCTTTATTTCTTCCCTGATCCAATGGTCACTCAGACGAGTGTTGTTCAGTTTCCATGAGTTTGTAGGCGTTGTTTTGTTATTGATGAATTCAGGCTTTAATCCATGGTGGTCTGATGAGATACAAGGGATTATTTCCATTTTGTGGTATCTGTTGAGGCTTGCTTTGAGACCAAGTAAATGGTCAGTTTTGGAGAAGGATCCATGAGGTGCTGAGAAGAAGGTATATTCTTTTGTGTTTGGGTGAAATGCTCTGTACATATCTATTGCATCCATTTGATTCATACCCTCTGTTAGTTTCATTATTTCTGTTTACTTTTGCCTTGATGATCTGTCCATTAGTAAGAGTGGGGTGCTGAAATCTCTCACTATGTATGTATGGGACTCAATGTGTGATTTAAGCTTTACACATTACTTCCTTTGATGAGTATAAAGTGTTCTTCCCCATATCTTTTGATAATTTTTAATTGAAAGTCTATTTTATTAGATTTTAGAATGGCTACTCCTGCTTGCGTTTTGGGTCTGTTTTCTTGGAAACCCTTTTTCCAACCCTTTACTCTGAGATAATGGCTATCTTTATTGCTGAGGTGTGTTTCTTATATACAGCAGAATGATGGATCCTGTTTTCACATCCATTCAGTTAACCTGTGTCTTTTTATTGGGGAATTGAGTCCACTGATATTCAGAGATATTAATGATGAATGATTGTTAATTCTGTTAGAAATTGATGGCGGTTTTGTGTGTGTGTGTGTGTGTGTGTGTGTGTGTGTGTGTGTGTGTGTGTGTGCACGTGGTTTGCTTTTGTGGGATTATTTATTTCCTGTGTTTTCTTGGGTGTAGTTAGCCTCCTTGGGTTGAAGTCTTCCTTCTAATATCTTCTGTAGGGCTGGATTTGTGGATAGATATTATTTAAATATGGTTTTTCCTTCTTTTCTCTATCTACGGTGATGGAAAATTTTTTTCTGGCTGCCATCTATGGTCTCTTAGAGTCTGCAAGCCAGTCCCTTCTGGCTTTTAGAGGCTCTTTTGAGAAATTGGGTGCAATTCTGATAGGTCTGCCTTTATATGTTACTTGGCCTTTTTCCCCTTGCAGCTTTTAATATTTTTTTTGTTCTGTACACTTAGTATTTTGAATATAATTATGTAGTAAGAGAATTTTCTTTTCTGGTCTAATATTTTTGGTGTTCTGTAAGCTTCTTGCATGTTTATAAACATATCTTTCTTTAGGTTGGGAACATTTTCTTCTGTGGTTTTGTTGAAAATTTTCTGGGGCTTGTAGGTGAGAATCTTCTCCTTTTTCTATTATTATAATTAATAATTATAATTCCCCAGATTTCTTGGATGTTTTCTGTCATAAATTTTTAGCATTTTTTTTACCAATGTATGATATTCTTCAACAGTATCTTCTATGCCTGAGATTCTCTCCTCCATTTCTTGTATTCTGTTGATAAAACTTGCATCTGTAGTTCCTGTTCTCTTCCCTAGGTTTTCCATCTCCAGGAATCCCTCAATTTGTGTTTTTTTATTGCTTCTATTTCCATTTTCAGTTCTTGAACAGTTTTATTCATTTTCTTCATCAAATTGTATTTCCTGTATTTCTTTAAGGGATTTATTCATTTCCTCTTTATCCACTTCTATCATCTTTATAAAACTGTATTTAAGGTCACCTTCTTGTGCTTTGGTTGTGTTAGGATATCCAGGGGCTCCTGAAGCAGGATAGCTTGGTTCTAGTGATGCCACCTTGCCCTGGCTCTTGATGATTATCTTCTTATATCATCCTTTAACCATATGGTTGTCCCCGGTGTTGGCTGGATGTTCCTGATGCCAGCAGGACTCCTCAGGGAGAGAGGTAGAGCTGTGGGCCTGACAATGGACCTCAGGGAACAGCAGGCTGCTCATATCTGCTGGCTGTGCCCCAGATGGATCCAGCAAGCAAAGGATTGGCAGGGAGGGGTCCTGGGCCCCTCCACAAGGGTGGCTGAGAAGGCAGACGAATTGTAGGGCAGACAATGGAAGTCAGGGGACAGCTCACTTCTGCTGGCTATGCCCTAGATTGGCCAAGCTGGCAGGGAGTGTTTTATGTATTTAATTGCCTTTGTCATAAAAAAAAAAACTGCCAATATTTTCCCTTTATAGCATTTGGTTTCCAGGCCTTAGGAAAGCTTTTTCAAAGTTTTGTAGTGAATATATGTTCAGTATACTTGAAAACTAGTTGTGCTTTTTAATGAGCTAATGATATACTTTTATCTTTATCATGTAAAATAAGAAGTGGTCTAAGTATCTTTTGTTTGTTAAAGATTCATCATTTCCTACTAATTTCTATTACTATTATTATATATCAAATATTTATCCAATGAATGTCAAGTCTTAGAGGTCTATGTTTTATTTCAGTAGTGTATCTGTTCCTACAACATACCTTCCTGCTTTGGTCAAGTTAGCTTTTAAGAAATGTTGATATCCAGAAAGGCAAATTTTCCTACCTACCTTGTTTTACTTCTAAAATGTTTTGGCTATTCTTGGATCTTAATTTTTCTGTATTAATTTTACAATAAAATTGTGAAAACTATCACAATTGGTAACACTATTGGTATTTTATAGTGGTTTACAGAACTTAGACAATTTAAAAATATTTTATCTTGTCACTCATAAACATACATATTCTATGGAGAGAATTCTATAAAATATAGAGAGAGAATATATTTTCTTGTAAAACTTTTGATAGAGCTTTATATTTAAATGCCAGGCACATTAGATTTATTCCAGGACACTGAAATTATATGGCTTTTGTTAAATGACATCATTACCCAAAGAATACTTTTCATTATTCTTCTGTTTGTTTTGTTTTAAGAAAGTGTCTCTTGTAGCTCAAGATTGTTTCCAGCTCACTATATAGCTGAGATTAAATGGTATTTTCTAAGTTGGAGAATTTGAAACTTTGTGGCTAATGAATAGGGATCTTAGTATTAAGTCCTATGAGGCACAACCCAGAAATACCTTTAAGACTGAAGGACATTTTTGCTCAGCTTTGGGACATACCATTAGCACATAGGACACTCTCTGCCTTCCTTAATAAGAACCTTACCTAAGTCCCAGCTTCTTTTCTGAAGAACCCCACAGATAATAAGGACTGGGGTCACTCTGAAGACCCCTGCCTCCACTGAGATTATAGCCACTCCATCTCTTCAGCCCTGTTCTTTCTCATCCCATACTCTCATATTATCCCTTATAATGTTCTCCAATAAGTTTCCAGCACTTTCCTTTGTAAGTGCAAGTCTGCTCTTCAGAGAGACCAGGCTAAGAATGATGGTCTATGAAAGAGGATACAAAACATCATATTTTTAACTGCTGAGTAATATATTCCATTGTGTAAACATACATTTTCTTTATCCATTCTTCAGTTGAGGGACATCTAGTTTCTGGCTATTATAAACAAAGCTGCTATGAACATAACTGAGCATATATTGAGGATTTTTGAAGTTGCATTGTTCTCTGCCTTAATGTCAATGGCTGGAGTGTGCAAAAAAAAGTGAGTTATTAGGCATTTGAACAATATAGGACAAATAATAACTAGATAGACAGCAAAGTCAGGTAGCTACAGCTAAGATTTATCAATCTTTTGAAAAGGATATAAAAAGGCTATGAGAAAGTTTCAAGTAACCACTAAAATAAAAACCAGAGATGTCATCACAGATGGTGGCTCCCACATCTTGCAGACTGAACATGGAGAAGGAATACTGAAGACCAGACCCAGGATTAAAGTATATCCTACCACATGGACACTGGATCAATTACGTTCATAGCAGCTTTGTTCATAATAGCCAGAAACTAGATGTCCCTCAACTGAAGAATGGATAAAGAAAATGTATGTTTACACAATGGAATATATTATTCAGCAGTTCAAAAATATGACATCATTAAATTTGCAGGCAAATGGATGGAACTAGATAAAATTATCCTGCGTGAGATAACCCAGACTCAGAAAGACAAACATGGTATGACCTCAATTATAAGTGGATATTAGCTGTTAAGTAAAGGATAATCATGCTAGAGACCCAGAGAGGCTATGTAACAAGGAGGGTTCAAAGGGACACATGGATCTCCTAGGAAGGGGAAATAGATTTCATGGGTAGACAAGGGGCTGGTGGGGATGGGAAGAGTAGGGATCAGGTAGAAATGAGAGTTTCAGGGGGCAGTACTGAGAGAGGTGACTAGAATTAGGGGGCATTTCAAGATGATGTGGAAATCTAGTACAAGGAAACTCTGGAATCTATAAGAGTGACCCTAGCAAAGACTCCTCGTAATAGAGGATACAGAGCCTGAACTGGCCATCTTTACAACCTGGCAAGGTTTCGATAGTAGGGCTGGACGTCAACCCACCTAAAATACCTTTGACATACAATTTGTCCTGCCTGCAAGATATGCTGGGGTAAAGGTGGTCCAGAACTTGTAGGAGTGGCCAACCAGTGATTGGTCCAACTTGAGACACATATGATTGCAAGGGAATCAATTCCAGACACTGCCTGCATGTCCAAGAACCAAAGGCTCGATAGAGCACAGAGACCTAGGAAAGAACCAAATATAACTGGCAAATGAATGAAATGATTTCTAATGATATTCTGCTATACTCATAGACAGGAGCCTAGCCCAGTCATCAACAGAGAGGCTTCACCTAGCAACTGATGAAGAGACCACATCCAAACATCAGGTAGAGCTCAAGAAACCCTGAAGAAGAGAGAGAGAAAGGACTATAGGAGTCTGAGGGTTGAGGACACCAGGAGAACATGGTCCACAGAATAAACGAAGCATGGCTCATCAGGGCTTACAGAAACTGAAATGGCAATCACAGAGCCTGTATGGTTATGATCTATGTCTTCTGCATAGATGTTATGGTTGTGTAGCTTGGTATTCTTGTGGGACTCCTAACACTAGAATGGGGTTTGTCTCTGACTCTTTTGCCTGCTCTTGGAACCCGTACTGGGTTATCTCGTTCAGACTTGATATGAGGGTATGTGTCCAGTCTTATTATATAAAACTTGTTATGCTATGTTTGGTTGATATCCATGGAAGGACTGCTCATTTCTGAAGGAAAACAGAAGAGTAGATCTGGGGAGAGGGGAGATGAGAGGGGCCGCTGGGGGAAGTGGAGGGAGAAGAAACTGAGGTCAGAGGGCCAAGAAGTGGGAGTGGGTGGGTAGGGGAGCAGGGCAGGGGGAGGGTATAGGGGACTTTCAGGATAGCATTTGAAATGTAAATAAAGAAAATATCTAATAAAATAAAATTAAAAAAAAAAAGAAATATGGAAACAGTTAAACATTATTTCATAGACATCCAGTGAGATCTAGCACAGATATTTAAAAAAATGTTTTGAAGAATATCTAATCCTGGGGGAAAGTTAATTGAAAAAAAAGCGGGTTATTAAATTGAAATACAGTACAATTCCAATTTTGGTTTTAGTAATTGTATGTGCATTGAAAAAATAAAATATGCCAAAGTAGTTGAAAGAAAAAAAAAAGAAACTGAAGTCAGGGTGTAATATATGAGAGAATTAAAAAAACAAAAAGAATAGCAAGACCTTGAAGACTAATGGGGAGCAAGATTTAAGAGGAGAAAGGGATAGAAGAGGGGGACAGAGCAGGAATAAATAACAGGAAGTAAGTTTGAAAAAGCCACATGGAAACCTACTATTTTATAAATGTGTGTGTGTGTGTGTGTGTGTGTGTGTGTGTGTGTGTGTGTGTGTGTTTACAGACTTTAAATAGAGTTGCCTTACACGGGCATAATGCTCATCCCAGAACCCACAGGTTGCTAAACATAAATCCTAGTGCCAGCTGTGAGGTATCTCCCCCCAAATTGCCATTCAGAGGTGTTGCAGATATGCCCAAAACAATACAGACTATTGCCCCTGCTCTTGGTGGATGGTAAGACCCCATTGCTCCAGACAGCATACAATTGGTCACGGGCATGAAGAACTCAAGTTCACACTGAAGTTTCCTTCCTGCTGACTAGCTTTTGTAGTGCTAGAGTGTCCCATGCAGGCTGTTGGAGACAGAACATTTTACCCCTACCTGTGAATGAACTCTGTGAATTGCAACAATGACCACTATGACAAGTTAATGCTCATGGGTATGAAAGTGGAATGAGTTTGGGCAAGGTGTGTGTGTGGGGGGGGGGGGGTAATCAACCACTTTCTAATTGGATTTAAGGCCTACTCAACAGGAGGAAATACATTTCTGGTACTGTAAGACCAACATCCCATGGTTGGAGACATCACATGCCACAGGGGTGGACCTGCTACTATTATTTTGCTAAATGGACATACTCTCAGATCGACTTCTAAATTATTATCTTTATGTCTATAAATTAGCAGTGCTCCAGACATTATCAGAGAAGCTTCTTTCTGCTGTCGATGCACAACTGGACAAAATGCAGAGAATACATGTCAGTAGCATATTATTTTGGATCTCATTCCTAATTCCCGTACATAATTGTCAATTAAAATTCTATGTTCAGCCAAATTAGCACTCAAGAGTAGAGATATAATAAGCAGAGATTTATCTTGAAGTTTTGAAAATATTCTCTTCTTAAAAATTCACTTCTGTTTGCTTTGAACACGTACTTATTTAGCATGGGCATGTGACGTAGCATGTGTGTGGAGGTTGGGAGACAGTGGGAGGGGGTCAGTTCTCCCCTTCCACCATTGCATGGCCAAGGTCAGGTCATCAGGCGTAGTGGCAGGCGTCTTTACCCACTGAGCCATCCCAACAACCTATGAAATATTTCTTCTACGTAATATACTCCTTCCTTTATATTGTTTTCTGAGTTTGTACTTTGTCTTTTAAATTCTAAATTTTATGCCAATAAGCTTATTCTGTTTCTTTTTATTTCATCTCTTTGGAATGTGCTGTACTTCCCAAGTATGAGAAATTAAGTCAATCTTTAGTTCATTCAAGTTCTTAATCTTATCAAGTATTGCCTTTCTCTTACTATCTTTATTCTTTCCTTCAGGTAAAATAACATATATGAGCCTTTTGAAATTCTATTCAGCCTACATTTTCTCATATCTTAGTTATTTCCTATCACTTTGTCTTTCAATGCTAGCTTGTAGATAATATTTTAGATCTACCATCCAGTTTATCAATTCTCACTTCAAGTGCATTCCATTCTAGTGGTTCTAGAATGTTCCAGTTAGTTCTTCTAAAGTATGACTTCCCACTTATTAATATTATCACAGCTTCTTGGTTTTGTTTAAATAGCTCGTGTTTTTAATCATTTAAAATGTTATTGATACAGTTCTTACAAAAATGACTTTGCTATCTTAAGTTATTGGGAATGGCTTCTTAATGTCCTTTCTTTTTTTTTTTTTTTTTTTTTTTTTTTTTATTACTAAGGGTTTATTTACACAGTGATTCAGGCATAATAAAAATAAGTTACAATACAAATGTACTCTTAGGAAGGAGACACTGAACAA
>NC_034600.1:32058005-32099783 GCF_900095145.1 Mus pahari | reverse complement strand
ATGTAGTCTTCCCTGTATGTGGGTCAGAAAAGGGTCGGCTCCGGGAACCCGGGGAGGGGGCGGGGAAGAGTTAAAGAAAACTTCATCTTGGTTGGCTTTCGACTTGGCAGACGGAGAGACAGAGCCAGGGAAAGGTTAAGTTGTGAGCAAATTGCAAAATTCAGTGAGAGGCGGCCTTAATGTCCTTTCTTATACAAGCTAGTGAGCATTCATAGTAAATTGCCTTACGTGCTTGTGCTTTGCAATCGTATATTATAAGATCAAATCCATAGGCATTTATAAGAATCCTGTGACATTCAAGTTAAGGATCCATTCTACCCCATCAATTTTTAAATTTTTCCTCAGGAAATAGCTCTCTATCTCTCTCTCTGTGTCTCTCTCTCTGTCTCTCTCTCTCTGTGTGTCTCTCTGTGTCTCTCTCTCTCTGTCTCTCTCTCTTTCTTTCTCTCTCTCCCTCTCTCTACACACACACACACACACACACACACACACGCACATTCTCTCAGGGGAGGGTCTCCAAATAATGCATGCAAAATAAGATCATGTTTCAAACAGATGCAGTCCCACAGTATCCCTTTCCTGCATTTCAAGTACTACCTTCCTAGTGTTTTGGACACTAGTAAAACAAATGGGTTCTAGGAGTCTTGTTCCATGTCTAGCCAGGGAGGATAAACTGTACTCATTCCTACCCCTTTCCTACTTTAGTAACCTTCAGAATTCTTCCCCAACAGAAGCTAACAAATGCATGGTTTGTAGACAGGGTAGCCCATTGCTCACTTTAGAAATAAGGTTTGTAGCCTGGCCTGCTGGCACATGCCTATAATCTCAGCACTTGGGAGGCAGAGGCAGGCAAATCTTCAAATTCAAGGCCAGCCTGGCCAACATAATGAGTTCCATGACAGCCAAGGCTACACAGAAACACTTTGCCTTAAAAATAGAAATTTAATAATAAATAAATAAAAACAAAAAGGAAAAGTAAATAAGGTTTGTATCTGATTCTTGATACCATGTATACATGTAGTAGCACATTAATAAAAACATCAGGGAAAAAATAATGATTAAAAAAGAGGGAAATGGAGAATTAACATTTTTGGTCAATAACTGAATTTTAATCCTTAAAAATTCTTTTGGTGGCAGATAACCCTTTCATTTTGATGATAAACTCAAGACTGCACACCTAGAACAAAAATCTGATCCCAGAAGAGGTATCCATGAACCATAAAAGAAGGCCCTTGATAACCTCGGAAAGGTAGCAACTGTCTACTACAAATGAAAACTCTGATGAGGGTGGATAAATGCATTAATATATGGGCATAACAGTAAGTTATTAGGAGTCACTTTAATAATACGTCTACTGAGCAGAATAATAGTAGTAGATTTTCCCTAAGTCCTATGACAGGTCTAACCATAGATTCTTGGCCCAGGTAATGGTGCCAGGTATGGACTTCATTTTGTGGAGTTAGCTTTAATATAATCAGAAAGTGGTTGTTCATTCCTATGATGATCATACCTCTGTTGCTCCAAAGGATATGTCTGTCAATCAAGTCATGATTATAGCTCTCAGAGTCCACAGCTGGGTAAAACTAATAGCTATCTTTCTCCTCTGATGCTGTGCAGAGGATGTTCTAGCCCCATGGAATGTAGCCATTATGGATGAAGTTTCCAGGTGAGTACCAACTTGATTTCTCCATATTCCATGACTAAAGTATATGGTGTCTTCATGATGATGTCTTTGGATAACCAATGGTGGGTAATGTTAGGGGTCTTTGGGAATTCATTGGCCAACAACTCTAAAAAACGTAATTCACTCCTAGCCTGTGGTACCTAGGAGGGGCACCATTACCCCATTATAGAATAACTCGACCTCAACTCTTTCTGTATATATGTATGTATATATTTTAGGAAGCCTGTACACTAGTAGGTTTCCTTATGACTTTTTAAAAGGGGTCTTTAATGTTAATTATTATTCTCTGTATTGCTTCCTTTAATCTGCCTTCCCACCCCCAACCCCAATCTTTCCTGATTTTTAATCTTCCTATTCTATCATTCTCCCATATCCTTCCATATAATTGAGTTCTGTCTTCATGGAACCCACCAACCTGCTTGCCTTACTAATTTCATAACCTCTATGATATTTCATATGAAGTGCGTGTGTGTGTGTGTGTGTGTGTGTGTGTGTGTGTGTGTTTAGATTTAAGCTAATACCCATAAATGGTAGAAAAGATGAAACATTTTTCTTTCTGGGTCTGAGTTACCTCACTTAGAATGACTGCTTTCAACTCCAACCAAGGTACAGAGAATGGGATTGCAGAACACTCAGCCCTAAGTTTGACATTTATATAGCATCCCCCTCCTAAGAGGAAAGAGGAGGCGTAAAGATTTTTTAAGAGCCAGAGGTAATAAATTACTACAAATAATCAGTGTTTTCTGGGCACAGCATGTTCATATGAATATAACACATATGCAATTGTGGTACAAGACCTGAGCAAGAATAAACTACCAAGGAAGAGGGAGATGGGCACAAATTCCCATGCCTTATTGAAGAGCTCTTGGCAACTGATAGTTATAGGAGAGTTGAGTTTCTTTAAAAGAGCCCTTGGGATCACAACCCCATAGGAAGAACAACAGCGTCAACTAACCCAGACCCCTCAGAACTCCCAGAGACTAACCCATAAACCAAGAAACATACATGGGCTAGTTCGTGGCCTCAGGCACATGTGTAGCAGAGGACTGCCTTGTATGGCCTCAGTGGAAGAGGATGATCTTAATCCATGCCTTGTATGGCCTCAGTGGAAGAGGATGATCTTAATCCAGTGGAAACTTGATGCTTCGGGGAAGAGGGATGCTGGTGGGGATGAGGTGGTAGGGGGAGCACCCTTTCTGAGGCAGGGAGGGAGGGAGGATGGGGTGAAGAACTTGGGGAGTGGTGACCGAGAAGGAGGGCAACTTTTAGAATGTAAATAAATAAATAAATAAATAAATAAAAATATTTTCAAAGAGGCTTTTTATGAATGATATGAGTTATTGATTAAGTAATATTTAATAAAATTACATTTGAACAGGAAAAAAAAAGAATAGAGCCCTTTATAGAATAACCATGCCCCAGTGAAAGGCTACACATCCAAGAATATATGAGGAACACAAACTGGACTCCATAAGTTTAAAACAAAGTTGGTTAGGCAGGGAAGAGTCTGATATGGGGAAAGCTAGGGAAGGAGGATGAATGAGATCAAAATACAGTGACAGAATCCTCAAAGAACAAATAAAATTGAGAGGGAAAAATTAATAATAGTAAATTCAGCCCGAGTGAAGAAATCTTAAGACAGGCACGGTCCCATTTCAAGGCGGCCTTTCATAAGCTCGGCTTCAGTCCATCAACTCCCTCTGGATAGCCTTCTCATTCCGGGTTTTCTTTCCTATCCTCTCCAGCTACTGCTTCTCATCCCCTGAGTTTCCAGCAGCGATGATGCTGAGTCCCTAGGTTGAAAGGCTAAGATCACAAGCGGTGAAGAAAGAACTATTAAAGGAGAAGCTTTTCCAAACCTACCCCAACAAAGTCCCTGAGGCAGCCTCCCCTCAGAGAAGTCCCTCTTTCCCGGAAGGCCAACTTGATCTGTGACATAAGGCTGTGAAGTAATGTGATTCCAGAACTCGGGGCCTTCTGATGCTCTGGGGCTTTTTTTTTTTTTTTTTTTTTTTTAATTTTAATTTTAAATCACTCGGTCATCAAAAAACCTCAGTTGCAGCTGTGTGAGAAGAAACTCTGCAGCTCTCGCTGACTTTGGGTTGCATTAGCTCATTCTATACATCATTCATGACAAGCCAGGAACCACGGGGCTCCCTTGGTGCGGTCCTCCTGTCCTTGACCCAGCTCTAATTTATCTGGACATTTACTTCATAAATGTGGGAGGTTCCTGCAGCTGAAAGCAACTGGGCAGAGTTGCGTTGCAGTAGGTTCTCCCCTGGTTGTCATAGCAAGCAAAGGCAGTCCGGGCAAGTAGGAATCCTGACCTACCCACCATGCCCCTCTCCTTCCCACATGATTCACATGGGCTATCACTCTGGCAACGGTGATGGAAAGGGTGAGGCCAAGGAGAGACGTTTACAAACTGTCTGTGGAGGGACTGTTTATGGTTTTCAGCCTGGTACTTTTCCTTGAACCCAAAGAGAGGCTCAAGACAGCTTGCAGCGTGACTCCCCTACCTCATGCCCGTGAATACATTTGCACTTCAGCAGCTGCCTGGGCTGGGAAGGATCTACAAGTCTACCACGTGTCCTGTGGGCCCATCCAGGTTTTCCAACTGTCATATGGCCTCAGGGTTGAAAAGGAGGAACCCCCCAACCATGATGCTCCAGGAGAAGAGTCCTATAAAGCTTTTTCTGCTGTTTGTAGACACAGCTCTCCTACCCACTGGTCATCATCATCATCATTGTAATTCTCTTAGGAAGAAAAACATGGAAGCAGAGCTCCTTCTCTTCCTCGACACAGTATTTGGTGTCGAGGGCTGTGGGTACCTGAACAGAACTAGGAACTCTGGTCTGGTTCAAGACTCCAACATGCTTAGCCAAAGGTCTTCTTAGATACAGCTTAGGATCATTTCAATTTGCCATGACTCCATTACCCTTATATGACAATGCCTGTCGAACTTGGGGGGGGGGGGGAGCTACAAAATGCTAACTTACCAAAGCAAGAGTAGATCATGCCAGGGACTCGGCACAGACATAAAAACAAATGTAGACATTTTAGAGAAGAAAAAAAAAAAATCTCAACATCAAAGGTCAAAACACAAGGGCTTTCATACTTACCCGGCAGTTAAGCATAAATTCCGTTTTCGCAGAATTCTAATAATAAAAGTCTTCTTTCTAAAATGACTGGGAGCACAGCAGACTCTGGCACAGCAGGACAAATAAGCAATCACAGAACTCGCCATCATTAACGAGACTTCCTCCCCAAATATGCAATGCACTTTGAAAAGCTTTGTAAAAGATCTAGTACTTTGTTTTAAAGGGACTATTTTTATATTTAAGCACTGAGGAGACAGAGGAGTCTATCATCTCTTGAGTTCACCCGAGTTATCTGTCAAACATCGCATCTCGCCATGGGTCCTGCTGAGCACTCTCATTTCTGCATCAGGCGGACCCTAATCCTAAACCAATCGCTAGAGGAATGTGTAGAAGAAAGCCTCAGAGCTAACTCCAGGGTCATTTTCCTTACAACCTTCCCGCCCTTTCTTTCCTTAGTGCCGCTCTGTCCACACTTCTCCATTGAGTCTGTCTTATTGCGGTTTCATCTTTCCTGCTAAGCTTGGCCCTGGGGACTGGCGGAGGAGCTGAAGGGAAAGTTCTTGACTACGGGGTTTGCTGATAACAGTGGCGGCACAGACCACTGTGAGCCTAAGTAGTCAAGCAAGAAAATCTCTCAGCCGGGAGACGTTTTCCAGCACCTGGGAAGTAGGGCTTGTGGATAAATAAAAATAGACATCAAAACCGCCTGGCCCCTCATAGCTTCTGGTGTCCATAAAGGCTTTGAGGATCTAGAGCCAAAGGCCTTTTCTAGATGCCCTCCAACCTAGCAGAGAACGTTTGCTCTGCAGCTGGTACTGAATCAAAAGAAGCCGTGTTTCAGTCTGAATCAAAGTCATGCATTCTTTCCTCCATGGATTTCCAAGCATTCCATCAGGTCTCTAGTGACCTATAACAGTATCTCCTGGGAGTAACTTATCAAAGTCGGTGATGAGCTCCTTGTTAGAGAATGGTGCTTGCCTCTGCATCCACTGGGCCTCCCGGTCTCCACTCTGGAATGGCAATGCTTCCCACTCGAGGAGAGAGCCTCTCCTGCTTAGTCTTGGAAAAATCTTCTTTCTCGGCATAGAATGGACTAGAAAAATCAAATATCTTTCTCTTTTTGTTTTTTTGTTTTTTTGTTTTTGTTTTTTTTTTTCCAGAGCTGAGGATCAAACCCGGGGCCACTGTATCACTGAGATAAATCATCTTTTTCAAGATAACTACTCACGAAGGAAAAATTCATTTTCTCCAGCAGGTCCCACTGGGTATATAAACCATCTTTAAGGGCAGGCCTCATACCCAGCAGGAGATGGCCAGCACAAAACAAACTCAATGGCAGTTTTGAAGGATTATTTTGTCTCCCAATGCTCTGTCTGCACTGTTTTTATGTTTTTAAGCCTGACAGGCATTTTGCTTATATATTATGGTTTCTGATTTGGGTTTTACAGTTTTTTCTGTGTGTGCAAATGTTTGTGTCTCAGCATCTGTATAAGTTTCTTGTGCTTTCTCTTTGGCTTTTTTTTTCTGTTTATTTTTTTTCCTGTTCTGGATTGTTTGTTTGTTTGTTTGTTTTTTATCTTATTATTATTTTAGATGCCTATCTGTAGTCTAATGAGAAAGAGAAAGAAAGGGTGTGAATTTGGGTTGATGGGGAAGAGGGGAGGATCTTGGTGGGATTAGGGGAGGGGAAACTGTAACCAGAATATATTGTATGAAAAATAATTTTTTTTAAATAGAAAATGAAGTCATCATTTTAGAGGAACTTTTTCTCAGCCCTTGACTTCTAGAAGTCAGGATTTAAATTACATATAGATGCCAAAGTTGGAGGTTAGATGACCACAGATATAAGTCACTTTGACATAACAAGAAATTATAAAATATTCACATCGGCCTGTTCTTGGGGCTTTTTCAGTTAGATCAACTTGGACTATAATGGTGTTTTGTCCAGAAAGCTATAGTTCAAGAAAAATCTCCTTTCAAATATCTCAAGTATTGGTGTACATCCCCCCATACACACACACACACACACACACACACACACACACACACTTGCACACACACATACACACACACACATACACACTCACACACATACACACACAGGTTCAAACATCATCAGGAGTTGGGTGGTCCTGTTGTGTAAACAAATATAGCAAGCCAGCTCATTTCCTCACAGTAGCATTCTTCTAACTCCTGGCTCTGCATATCTGGTTATACCATTCCTGATATAAATAATTCCTCCACGGTCAATTGTGCTGGCTTGTTTTATATCAACTTGACACAAAATCTGAACAGAGGGAACCCCAATTGAGAAAATAACTCCTTAAGATCAGGTTGTAGGCAAGCCTCCTGTAAGGCACTATCTTAATTAGTGGTTGACAGAAGAGGGCCCAGTCCATTGTGGGCAATGACACCCTTGGTCTGGTGGTCCTGGCTTCTATAAGAAGGCAAGCTGGGCAAGCCGTGATGAGAAAGCCAGGAAACAGCACTCCTCTATGGCCTCTGCATCACTTCCTGCCTCTAGGTCCCTGCCCTATTTGAGTTCCTGTCCTGACTTCCTTTGATGATGAGCACTGATGTGGAAACATGAACCAAGTGCCACCTCCATATAATAATAAAAAATAAAAACTGTTGCCTTTGGGGACATCAGGAGTGAGTAGACTATTGATGTCCTCGCTTTTAGCCATCCATGCTTAGTTCTTTTAGTCCTCCCTCTGACCCCATTCCTGTGTCCTCACCTACATCGACTCCTCCAAATCCCCTAAGGTTCTCTCTGTCCCTCTCAACCTAGCTTTCCAAAGTCAGGGTCATTGTCCAGGTGCTGCTCACTGAGAAGATGGCAGGCCAGCTGTCACCTCCAGTCCCTCTTACTCTGGGGTTCTAAGTAGATGTCCCAAAATAGGTCTGGCCTTTCATGCTGCCGTCTCTCATTGCAGTCCGCTCCTTGGTTGTAGTTCACTATCCCTCCAGATCCCTTCTGGAATTACTGCTGTCCAGGTTTCTCATCTTCTTGAACATGCTTTGGATTCTTTTCTTCCAAACTTAAAACAGACCACTGGTGAGCAAGCCCAGGAAGAACGCTTCTTCTTATCATCTGTTATAGGTTGAAAATTGTCCCCAAGTCTCCACGAATCTTTCTGTCAAAGCTTTGGTGGAAGGGAAATGCAATAGAAGCAACAACAACAACAAAATCAAGCATTATTTTTTTTTACTCTGTATAAACTTCAATAACATTCTAAAGAGTGTGACTTAGCAAGCCAGATATGATCCACCACTTCAAGGACCTCACTAGCCAGGGGACATTGGTGATATGTTATTTGATGCAATGGAGAAGATACCCCTACTAAAGTAAATTCTTCTAGGGTTACATGGAACTTCCATAGGCTTCTTGAGGTTTTGCTGCCCATAGCCCCTGCATTCTTCCCTTCTCCTCCCACAGGATCTATCTGATGATCCTTTCTTGGAGTTCTGATACAGCAAGTGGCAGAAAGCATGTATATAATGACTTGAGAGAGCCCACCCTCCACCAGGTAAATGCAGCGGCCTACCTACGTAGTGAGGAGGACCACTAAGAACTTCTAGACCCAAAACTTAAATCCCCATTGCTTCACAGAGAAAGAACATTCCTATGTTAAGACTTCTTGGGGAATACTGAATCAGTGAATCAGTCTGAGCCACTGCCCCTTTAAATTTTGTGGAGGAAAATTTGTCTCAGCCACTAGCCTCACATGCCTTATTCTGCTCAGCCTCAGTGATCAACTACCTGGTTTACCACAAAGGCTATGGGAGGTAGTAAAGCATCAGTAACCAAGGAAGCTCTGGGATTATGACAATAGTCCGAGGCTAAACTCAGCTCTAAAAATAACTCGCTAACCACATCCGATTTCCTCTGCCATCCATATATACAAGTACCTAGAAAAATACCCGCAGTCCCAAAGAATCAATAACAAGCGCTACAAATAACCACAGCCCACGCTGGCCTAAAATAACACCCATCCCTCTTTCGTTAACCTTCTAATACATAGCCTTTTAGCTAACTTTTAAGCAATGAGGATATTTCATTGTAAGGCAATTCATCATGATGAAACTTGAAACTAGAGGACCAACAGAGGTCTCTACATCAGTGAAAGTCATAACTCAAAAAGAGTAGCGCATCAAAACAAAAAGGAACAGTACACCAAATGCATTTGGCGAGTGCCATTTAAACCACTGTGAGGTAAGCATGGGTTCTCCCATAGTTTTTGGAGCAACGTTTTAGAGCTTCAATATTAATCGTGCACTAATACACTACCCATATTAACTCACTTAATCCTTCTAACAACAAAATGAAAGATCTCTTTAAAGTGAGGCCAGACTAAAAGACACAAGGTCACTTGACCGGAAGCACACTGCCCTAGTTTCCTTCCTATTGCTGTGATAAAGTACCATAACCAATACTAATTTGGGAATGGGGGGGGGATTGTTTAGTTTACACTTCCACATCACAGTCCATTATTGAGGAAAGTCGGGCCAGGAGCTCAAGACAGGAATCGGGAGACAGAATCTGGAGTGGAGACCATGGTGGAACACTGCTTACTGGCTTATTCTTCATGGTTCTTTCAGCTCACTTTTTGCTTATACAGTGCAGGACCACCTGCCCAGGACTGGCACAGCCAACAAAAGTCTGCACTCTCCTACATCCATCATCAATCAAAAAAATGCCCCTAAAAATTTGTTTATAGCCCAGTGTGATGTGGACTGTTTCTAAACTGTTTCTAAACTGTTTCCCTCTTCCCAGAGGATTCTAGCTTGTGTCAAGTTGACAAAATGCTAATCAGCACATGCACTATTCATGAGTGTTAGACTTCAGATCTTCCTACCTACCTGGAAATTTCCATTACATTTCTGTACTGTTGTTTATCATTCTTCTGATGCTAAGGCCTTCAAACTTTATATTAATAGAAGCTCCCTTTCCTCCAGTCAGTCAAGCTGATTCTTCACACATTTAAATTACTTCAGTTTAGTCCCCCAGCAGGTACTTATTTCTCACACTTCTAGATTTAATAGTGTGTTCTGGATGTGGTTCTGCAATGAACAAAGGGAATGGGTTAAATGCCAAGTTCCAGTCCAGCCTTGATTTCTTTAAGGAACAGTGGTAACTACAACTAAATGGAAGGACCCTGAGTCCCAGCTAGAAGCCCCCAAATCTTTGAGACATTGTCATAGTATTTATGTCACTTTCTAGAACAGCTGTTAACAAAGCTGAGTGGCCTAAGGAACAGAAATATACTTTCTTGATTTTGGAGCATTGATTCTGAGGTTCCAGAACTGGTCTCTTCAGGGGCCTCTCTCCTGTGATTTCAAATGAAAGTTGTCTTCACATGGCTTCCCTAATATGCTTGCCTATGTATCATTTCCTTTTCTTCTAAATACACCAGCCATATTAAATTAGGGTTCTTTGCCATATAGATGAATTCTCAGCCATGAGTTCTTTAGACCTCCTTCTCAAACACAACATAGAATATTGGATCTCAACATAGAAAATTTGGAAAGACAATCCATTTTTTAGATAGTTTAACAGCAACATGTGTAAGGTTATGCAAATTTCTGACCCTGACAACCAGTCACTTAAACCTCTTCTTTTTTCTAAATGTCTTTATAATATTATCCACCCACGATGAATGACACAGACTAGGTTTTTTTCTGTGACCAAGCCATGGTTTTTAATCAAAACAAATTAAAATGAGATTAATTATATTACAGTTTCTATTTGATATGACTGACCTCATTAGTAAAGAAATGTATATACAACATATATATTATTTGCCAATTGTGAGTCATCACTTAATAAAAACAAATCTAGATTTTTTTTAAACAATTTTATTGACATCAATAGCATCCTACACCCTTCTTGTTGTATATCTGTCACTCAAAATTACACACTCTGTTGTCAGGACAGTGCCAGAGGAACCCTTCACATGTGTCTCAGTGCTTAATCATTCCACATGAGCACTTCAGAGGGACCTAATGAGAGTCACTTTGTATCTCTACCACCACTTATGGGGTGCCTTGGAACTGCACATGTTTAGAAATGTGTACATTAAGTCATTTTTTCCTGAAAGGGACATATTATTCCTCCTCTCCCGGCGGGTTTAATATTGAGATTTAATAAACTAGCCAAGTTCACAGTTACTGGAGACAAGTCATTGATGTAAGTCTGGTCTAGTCTGACTCAAGATTTTATTATTTTATCGTTTTATTTTATTTTATGATTTTTGCCACCACATGTTGTTTCTGGACTTCTTAAGACATGCAGCAGTGTGCTGCTCTGTATGGCTCAGTGACTCAGTGAAACTTTTCCTGGGAAATTAAACTATCTAATCTAGTTGTATCAACTCTTCATTTGGATAAATAAAATAACAAGCAGAGCTCTGTTTCTGTATTTTGGCTACAAAACAAATCATGAATCCCATAGTGCGGGACATGAAATCCGCCTGTCTTTGAGAGAGGATGAGTATAAGGGCTGTGTAAGACAGTAGTAGATGCCTTTGCTTTCCTAGAAAAGGTTAGTTATGTCGAGTTAGCCCAATTCGTAACTACACCCTGCTCCGCAGCCTCTCTGGGACTGTGCTCTGTGTGTTCATACAAGACCCTCATTTCATTGTTTAATTCCATGTTTGTGACTTAGATTCCTGGTCACAATGTGCTGAAGTCAAGGGCTTTCATTGTCCTTCTCTATGCCCCTTTATCACGCTGAGGAGCGTGCCTTACATGTAGACAATTCTCACAGACATTTCACCATCAGCACTGAAGTCTTTTTGAAATGACCAAGAGAAGCTGCTGAACCTCCTGCCTGACCCAGCAAGCTACCTAAGAAATCCCTAAAACCATTATCAGGCTTTTGATTTATGGACCAACTTCCTAGGGAATGTTTGATATTACTCGTGAGGGCTGGGTATGGGATGATTGCATAATTCTATCTATAAGGGGAGGAGAGTAAGAAATCTCAATAGGCCCTAACTGGAGCCTTAAAGACAATCATACATAAAAATAAGTGCTCCTGTGAGGTGTATTACCCATATGTCTGACAGGATTGATTATGGTTTACATATGTAAAGTCCCACACAGACACACGGCACACATGTCTAATGTTTGGTCCCCATTTGCTGACATTATCTGGTGATGTTATGGAAACTTAAGGCCATGGGGCTTAGATGAAGAAAGGAGGCCATTTGCAGCATGGTTGCATTTTCCCTGGCCCCACCCCATGCCCCAGCCCCACCCCATTCTTGTCCTATTCTTTGCTCCCTCTTTCTCCTGCGCTCCCAGTACTCTAACCATCCCTTGATGTTCTGCCCAAACATGTGGGGTCAGACAACCGCGGACTGAATGCTCTGAAACTGTGAACCCAAATAAATCTTTTCTCCTTGGGGTTGTTCTTTGGGATGTTTCAGTCACAGCAAGAAGAAAAAGTGACCACAGGAGAGCCCGATGGAAGCGTGCAGACAGTTCAAATCCACCAGTAAAGCAGAAGTGCCCTCCCCGCTCTTCTCATTAGTCTTCTCTCTCAGCAAGAACCCACTCTCTTGGTCAAAGAGTAGATGACTGGAATAAGCAATAGGCACATCAACTTATGTCATGTCTCTAGGCTTACTTTAAGAACTACACATCTCACCGCAGCATACTCTTTTTTTTGCCTAGAGGCATGAAATACCGACAACACAAAGGTACATTACAAGCACACTGATGGCAGGTCCACAAGTACCAAGAGAAAATGATGGAAGCTACGTCAGGCATCATTTCTCATAGTAAGTATTGTTCCTCAGATGTGGGGACAGCAGTGAGGAAATGGTTGGGTAGACACTGGTAGATCTGGCCTCTGGGGGGTTGGGGGGGCAGGTTTCTTCAGGAAGCCTGCCACAATAAACAGACCCTGTATAGCCTGCCATCTCCTTTCCTTTCAGGCTATCTGGAAGCCTACCCCCAGTCCCTCCCATTGTTCCAGAGTGACTTTGAGTGCCCCTTCTCCAGCTCTCCCCTCAAAGAACCACAAAACGTATCTGCCAATGAAAATAGACAGATGGAGACGAGCGACAGATCACTGATCTTTTAAAGAGGCAGGGCTCCTTTGATGTGCAATTCCAGACCACCTGAAAGCCAAACAAGCTCTAGGGAATCAGGAAGCACCCTTGAAGATGTTCAGTCACTCATCCCATCTCAAGATTGGATGAAACTCTCACTGCTTTGCCTAGGAGCCTTGACTAGAATGCAGTTTTGGGTAAATTAGCAATGTACTGTCATGCAGAAGCAGACACAGTGCTGGGAACAGTGAGCTATTACCCTGTAATTAATGCTGAAACTGATCTAAATCTGAATTCTCTCTCCCCAGGAGAGACAACCCCACAAAAGACCCTGGTTTAGATGCACACAGAAGGCCATAAGTTTTGTCGAAGAAAGATCAATATGAGAGGAAATCCAAACTGCAAACTATGAAAGGATCTGAACTGTCGGCGTCACCACCATTAATGCTTGGGAATCTGTTACCCTAGTGAAGATTCATCGCACAGCCTAACAGCAAGTATTCAATCAACATAGCAATTCTAGAGAGTGAGAGAGGGTGAGAGAGCTCCAGAGGTGAGTCACACCACAGCCATCAGTGCACAGTTACCCACCCCTTTCATCCAAGCCAGAAATGATTCCACATTAGCCACAGCTTCCATGAGCTCATTGGCAAAGATGCTAAGAAGCATCAGCTCCTCTAGGAGGGAAGATTGAAACTGTGCCACAAATTATCTCACCCAGAACATTTCAATCTGATTGGATAGATAGATGTCGGGGAGAAGGGTCCATCTCCCCATAGCAGCTTTCCTTAATCTTGTTAGGAAGGTACTTGCATGATGGGAAAGAGATTCATCTTGATGTCTGTTAACTCCACTCCACATTGACATCCTACAGATTGAGAAAATGGCTGAGACATTTTCCTTGCAAGTAAACAGATTATAGAAAGACAATTCTGGGACTCTAAAAACTAAAATAAGGGACAGATCTGCTTCAGCATATAGATGGATTTGGGACCCAAATAATATGATTAGGACTTGTCTCCCATCCCATTAGTTCTCTTTATGTAGGCGCTGATTCTGGAAACAGCTTACCACAGCTTGGCCAGTACATTGACAGGATGATCGGCTGGGCAGGCTGGGTTTGTTTTGTTGTGTTGTTTGTTTCTTTCTTTAATTAGATCGTCCTTCCCCAGTTTTAAGTCCTACGTGGACGAATGATGACCAGCACTATGAACTTCTCAGCCTGTTATGGGCAGGCTCGGGACACAAGAGCAAGAGGACTATTCCTGGTGAACACATCAGAGACTCTGACTGAGTCACACGTTGATCCTGAGACTAGACCGTGTCCTGAATCATGGAAATTCAAGGATGGAATCAGGTGAGCACCATAGTCACATAAGCTGAATCAGGAAAGGATGAAATCAGACTGCAGTAGCTCTAATAAGAAAAGTGTGAACAGTGAGTTCCAGGAACAACAGATGCCCACTCTAATATGTACAGTGACCTTGAAGCCGGTATTTTCAGCGATCTTTCATATTAGTTTAGATTTCCCTCCAGAGAAATGGAGACTGAGATAAATTCGCATGTGGATCATTTCTTTACAGAAAATCGTCAAGAAATAGTGGAGGTGAGAGAAAGAAAGGGGGAACAAAAAGAAAAAAAAACAATACAAGCAACACTACAGATATATTCTTAAAGAAGGAAATGGGAAGGGAGCATTTATTGACCACATCCTGCCTTGGGTTGCTTGAGGATTGTTTATAGATATTAGTTCTCACCTACAGAGGTACGCAGGCATAATAATGACCTTGTGGGCTTTAGCAGGTATCACTCGCTGCAGTTAAGCTAAGAAGAGAGGTTGTAGTTGAGCTCCACATAAAGATCCAAAGTAGGACATGGCTATGTGATGTGTTACAAAGGTGGTTAGGAATACCTTTCTCTTACACCCTTGAAGTTTCTTGTTTTGTGGTTTAGGTTCAATTTTAGACCAAAACTAACCATATAGAGAAAATAGCACACAGATAGGCATGGAATCATATAAGGAATATTAAGGAAAGACTTAGGCTTAAATCTTTATTCAGCTACCAGCAGGGGCATTTCATCTATCTATCATCAATAAACCAGTATTGATATCAATAATCCCTACCATATGGGATTGTTGAGGGTGTTATACATAAAAGTCACACTGTCACTTTATCAAAATATTATTTTCATTTCCACTGTTCTTAAAACAAACAAGACTCATAATTTTAAATTGGGAATACAAACTAACCAAATTCCTACATGTGTCCTTTCTAGTATTCCATTTCCCTTCAATTGATGAAGTTTGCAATTTAAGATATATAAAACATTAGACTAGAGTTGCCACTCAAAAGTAGAATTCCATGCAGCTCTGACTTGTACTCCTAGAAACACACATGTACGTACACACACACACACACACACACACACACACACACACACACACGGTGGGGAGGGAGGAGACAGAGAGACAGAGAGACAGAGGGAACCAAACAATCTCTCATACCAATAGAAGAGCTGTAAATGTCACTGAAATTGTTGCAGAATTTGCTCTCAAGATTTCCCCCAACTCTCATCTCTTGAAAATGTATCACCCATCATTTTTCAAAATCCACTTAATCTAAAACAAGAGAAGGATCATTTTCTATCCAGCCAAGTCATAATGCAGCTTCCAGGAACTTAGAAGAAACTTAAAGTGCATCTGTCGTCACTGACAGCAGCACAAACACTTACGAATTTGTTTTCTACTACTTTTTCTAAACATCCTGGGGGGTGGGGATTGAAGGGGGGATGCTGAACTCAAACAGGATTCCAGACCTTGGATATGACACCACAGCCAGGACACCTAGCTGTGAAGTATAGTCTTTGGATAGACAATGTCACTCCACCTTCACACCATCATTCTAGCTCCCAGGGCATTGTTTCTTTGAGTCTTCTCAGATATTCTCACATAAGATAAGATGATGCTAAGCATCATTGGCCTAACCTCGTTGCCCCCTGACTGTGGAAGATCTGAATTCCTTAGGGACCAAGTTAAAAGCTACCTTTTTTCTGTCTTTAAATTTCTACTTCAACCTAGCATTACTCCTAAAGTGGCAGAAAACCAAATTCTCCTTGGGTGACAGTGTATAGAGATAGCTTATCCCAGATGCCTATGAACCTCTTAAATTTTCAACTTTCTTTTAGTTCCCCAAATAGCCTAAGGTCTATATCTTATTGCATCATCCAAGGCAGCTACAGCCAGATGCCCAAAAGCATCTTGATTGCAAATTAATACCTTCAGGTATTTGGAGAAAGTGTCCACTGTCCCTCTTTGAGCTACGCTCACTTATGGATGTTATACAGTGTGTATTTTAAATTGGATCATCTAAATGCACCCTCCAGATATAGTGAAAACTATCCAGCTGTTCTTGCATCATGTACTAATATGCAAACACACTTCCTCATAGATTGGAAAGAAACCATTGGATAGTTCACACTGGAAAGAATTTCTGAGCTCACATTTTAGGAAAAGAGATAAAATAGTGGTACTAAAATTTCTGAGCAAAATCAATTGAGATGCAGTTTTAAGGTAAATAGCAAGCTCTAATGAAGAAGGGAGAGGGAGGAAGTAACCTCAGACAAGTCAAGTATAAGGCACATGGGGACTGGGTTACACTAAAAACATTTTCTAATGGGTTCTTGCTGCTGTGGCAATGTGGATGTGCCAACTCAGTGTCGCCAGACTTGTCTCTGCTGTGTCCAGCATGATAATCCCGAGTCAAGCAGTTCAAATTCTCCAGGGGGAAAATATGGATCATCTCAGCATAGTACCCGTATGATCAAAGGGCCTTAGAGTACCTAGGAACAAGGTGCTCCAAGTGCTGGCATCAGAACTGTCCACGGACAACCAGAAGCTGGTTACAGCAAGCTTCTGACCCCAGCCATGATGTCATCCCTTGGAGACAACCCTTCTGCGTCTGTTGCTATGGAAACCATCACACACACACACACACACACACACACACACACACACACACTGCTCATGTGTTACCTGCATTACCAGCATCATCTTCATTTCACCAGCTGTGTTACCTACATCGCAGCCACACAGACCCTGACCATAGCCCCGTCTCTCTTCCTCACTTCTTCCCCACCCCCACCCCCTTCAGGGAGACCTCTGTCAGTAAAGACCTCCCTGTGAGAACTGTGCTGGCTTGGTATGATCTGTCCAGGACTATGTACTTTTCATCTAAAACCAAGACTCCTCAAGACTGCATAGCCTGAAAGAATGGGGACTTAGAGAAGACACATGACTTGTTCCAAACTCTGTAGCGAGGAGACCTGAAGGAGCCAGGCCACATGATCTACTGCTTATACTGGTGAGTATTAGGAGGGAAGAACTTGATTATAAGGGACTTGGGCAAAACCTTCTTTGCTAGGCTTAAATGATCCAGTCAATGAGCCTTTCCCAGAATCCCCTGTGCACATGATCACACTGTATCTGTCTCCTAGTTTTACACGACTCGTTTGAGAATAAACATGCCCTCAGCTTTTTCTTCTCTACCCTAGAATGAAGGCCAGGCACGATTAACTGAAGAAGTTTTGTGGTAGTATAATTGAGGAAGATGGTAAAAATCTGCCTTCCAGCCAACATTCCTCCCACATTCATAATACAAGCTCTGCATTCGTTATATGCTCCTTTCTAACCCAGCTGCATGTACCCAAGTGTATCTCATCCACAGAGAAAGATAGCAATGCCCAGGGGAAATGAAGATGTTTGAATATCTCACCCATTGCAACATCATGTAGTTATCTCCTTTGGAAAACCCAAAGTGAGTGCTAGGGCCATTACATATAATCCACTGGAAGATGGAGAAATCTTTGCTGTTACGTCTCCCATTGTTAGTCCAGTCAGGACCTCACTCATCAGGGAACATGAAACCCAAAGGGCTATAGAGCCCCATTTCTCCGATAGAACTTCCAATCTATGACTCTGAGTTTGGGATGGAAGAATAATAAAGCTATATGCCACTTAATTCCCAAAGCTAAATCTTTCTGTAGTAGACATCCAAACTCATGGAAGCTTAGAGAAGGTTAGTTGCAGCCAGGAGTTATTGAAATGGGAGAACTAGAACATATCAGCATCCAAAGCAAGTGATCATTGTTCAGAAAGCTGCTCCATGAACTGAAAAAGACTTGGGGTTTGGACATTTCAAATACCTTTCAGCAGTCATATCACAGAATCTGTTCTTGAAGATGCCAGTCCTCTAGGTAAACGGTGGGGCAAACAGGCACATAGAAAACTGGACAAAGTGGGGAGGAAGAGAGGAGGAGAGAGGAAAGCGCTCAAAGAGAGAGGGAGGATGGGAAAATAAAGACAAGAAGAAAAAGAAAGTCCACCCAGGGTCAGTAAGCATGGAAACTGAAATCACACCACATGCTAAGGTTGAGAAAGAAACCCAGCAGTAGAGAAATCTACTTAACACAAAATGCTTTACCTAAGTCACATCTATTAATATCCTACAGGCCTGGTGTTCTAGGAAACATATATTGGGTATGCTGACTGAGTGAGAAGAGAAATGGATTTCAAAATAATTGAGCTGGAAAGTAAAGAAATTGAAACAGCCTGGCCCGTGTCAAACAAGAGGTCAGAAATGGGTCTCATGGCTTTTCTATCTTGGGTTTGGAGATGAGGGGAGAGGAGTGTGTCCTTGAATAGGCAAGATAAGGAGAATACATTTTCTTCTTTGGTTTGCCATTAGAGGTTTGTGTGAAAGAGAACACAGATCTGTCCTTGCCACTTTCTTTCATGGGTATTTAAATCCCTACCAGAAATACAGAGCTCAGAATAGTATGCCCATATGTTTTTAACCTCTACAACAAACTACCATGATTCTCCCTCTAAAAGCTGGTAACATTACATTTCTACCTCAAAAACTGTGAGAAAAAAAAAATTGGCCTTTAAACAAACTAATTTGAAAGGTTTTTTTTAAAAAAAAAAAGTATTAGAGACATTTTAAAAAGGAATACAAGACTTAAATATCCCAAAGTGTGAAAATGCTACATTTTTATATTCAAATGATTTGAAATAGATGAACAGAATGCTTCCAAACTTGCTAAAAATATCCATCTCCAGGCAATAAAAAGAAATCAGTCTAAAGGGTCACTTATTTCAAGCAACTAAAAGGATTGATTTAGGTTATCCATGGGCCGCATAGCTGACTGCACCTGGGACACATGGGTAAAGAAAGGCCCTTCACACCCTTCCCCAGATCCCTAATGATATGTTTAGTGGAACTAATTTTAGACATGACGGAAGCTTTGGATTTAGTATAGCAGAAAGAACTGGTACCAAGATTTTGGTCAGTGTCTGTCAGACATGAGCACTGGTCAGTGTCAGGCATGGGCACTAGTCATGTTGAACTTGGCTGGTGACTATTCCTAAAAGGACAGTGGTCACAGGAAAGCTCATGGCCCACATACACTTCCTGGGAGGTCTTCTTTCCCCATTCTATTTACTCAGCCCAGGGAAGAGAGTTTTGAAACCATCAGTGACAACTCCATCTTCTTCATGATGCCCGTCCTACCACAAACAAACACTTCTACTGATCCATTAGAAACTGCCTGATCTTTCTTCCTTGACTCCTAGTTATTTTTGGTTCAAGCAGGAAGTAGCTGGCCTCCAGTCAGCCTGCACAGACTGAGGTTGCTCTCCTTGGTCAGAGGAGGTATATAGTAAATATGTCATAAGGTAGATTCCCCCCCCCCCCATCAGAGCTCCTTAGGGATGAAAGCTCACTGACTGGCCTGCAAACGGCTGTTTGAGCATCGTCTTTTGTCTGAGATTTGGATCTGCACGTGCCTACATTAACTTTAAAGAAACAGTACCTGTCCTGTGCCTTGGGTTCACCTTGACACAGCCACCCTCTTCTCTGCCTTGTTGCACTTTGCAGTAGAATTTCTTTACCCTACTTTCTCCAGCCTGGTCCGCTTTGTGCCATTCAATACAGATCCTTTTTACTACTTCACCCCCAAATTCACCATGAATGGGTTTCTGCTCCAAGACTCCTCCCTACCACCCCCCCCCCCAGAGTCAGAGGGTAAAAGCCTTTGGTGCTATGCCTTTCTAGAGACACTCCAATGCTGTGAGGAAAATTCAGAGTAGACAGCTACTGTTCTCTCGTTTTATATAATGGGAAAGCAAGACTCGGATTTCCTTAATGTGCATAACAATTCAGCAAAATGAGAAATATCTTAACACTATCTTCCCAAATGTCAGCCATCAATCATATTCCTCATCCATCTTCCCTATTCCTCACCATGAGTCAGAAAGTGTGGGGAGGGGGGGGCAGGAAGACAATGGGGATGAAAAGAGACAGAGGGGGTCAGAAATGTAAACGAGAACCAGAAAGTCAATTAGTGAGAAATGCTGATCGCACTTTTCTTTCCAGTGTTTTCTTTGATCTCTTTGGCCTCCCAACAACACAGTCAGATATTATCAACTCGGCTCACACCTAGCCTTGGGCGTCCGTAGTCCAGGGACAAGGTAAGGCAGATACGAATGTGGCTTTGTGAGCCTCACGGTTTCACTCTGTGGCAGTAGATGCTTCAGCGTGCGGTACTGTGAGTATGGATCTTAAAGCATTCACCATCTATTCGGCAGTCATCTGTCGAACATCTGCCGTATGCTGAGAACGCTGCTGCACGCTGGATGGCGCATGAATATGAAAAAGACGTAGTTTTCTCACTAGAAACTTACAGTTTAATAAGACAAAGATACCCCTGCAAATTCCAGGAATGTGATCTCGCGCAGCCGAAGCTGTGACACCGGGATGGGGTCAGATGGGGGCTTTTTAGAGCTAAGTATTACTGATGGAGTCAAAAGAAGGGTACGGTAAAGCACTTTCAGTTGAAGGGATCTAAGAACCTGTTGTTACAGACCGGGAACCCTGAGCTTCCCCTTTAGGGCAGATTTAGATTTCCTCACTGTATGTAAGAATCCAGCAAAACCAGAATATCTCAATGAACAGAGACTCTAAGGCTGTCTTCTCAAATGTCACCAATCAATCTCACTCATCACCATGCATCAGAGAGTGAGGAGAAGGACACAAAGACAGTAGGGATGAGGAGGGACAAGGAGCAACAGAAAAGCCTTGACAACAGAAAAGACACCAGGGCAAGGGAGAAAAGATGTGCCTGGCAAATACCCACTAGACCTGTTTGGTTAACACGCAGGAGAGGTTAACTGGAGGGATGGAAGTGTGTGGGGCCAGCTAGTGGACTCTTAAGAGGAGGACGCTTTGATGAGCTGCCACTTTGGACACATCCGTTGAGTCCCAGTGACAGAACTAGCGGTGAGAGAGCAAGAGATGAAGACTGCTGTGGGAATGGGAAATGGACTGACGTGTGGGACACCGGGGATGCGGAAAGGAAAATTCAGAAGTCGTTTGCTATAGAGACTGAAATAGCAAGCCTCCTCGGGTCCTTCTGGTGGACATAAAAATCCACATCAAGGGACACTTGGAAGTGGGAGGCTTTGAATATGCCATTGAGATGATCTCACTGTTGCTTAGTATTGATTAATTAAAGGGATGTGCTTTGTTTGCTGTATAGTAACAATATTTTATCCATTGATACCTGTGTGCGCACACACTTTCCTTGCTTGCTGGTTTTGGCTTTGTTTGTTTGTTTGTTTGTTTGTTTAGACAGGGTCTTATTACGTATCGTAGGTTGATTAGGGACTTGGTCTCTTAGCTCAGGATGACCTCAGACACATTCAGCTCCTTCTGTCTCTGCCTCTCAAGTGCGAGGCTTATCAGCACGAGCCACTACATCTGGTAAAATTCTTTAATTTCATTATCTCTTCTGTGTGTTTTCAAAATAGAGAAGACTCATAATAAGCAGCGACACCAGACATCACAGATATTTCAGACTTAAAAAAATAAAATAATAAAATAAAACAAGCAACAGAACCCAGAACTTCCTTGCTGATGTGTAAATATAATGTACCAGGCTGCTGACTCTAAAGGGAAAAACTCTGTCCAAACTATCCAACATGGCCTCCCTAGGTGTCTATGTATGTTCCTGCTCTCCTTCCTTTTTATATTAGAGATTTCTCAGGAAATGGCATTATTGAATTTAGGAAAGCCTATCTATGAAGGGTCCCAGATTAATAAATAATCCCAGCTGCACCTAGCAGCCTTCTGATACTTGGCCTCTAAAGACACCTTCATTATCTGGACAGATGCTGAAGAATGTGGGCCAGGGGCTCAGGGTGTACCTCAGCCGCAGGCCACATACTTAAGTGTCCTGGGCCCTGAATCCAGTGCCAATCATGCTAGGAGGACAAAGAGTTACAGTCCCCTCCCCAGCTCCTACTGGACATTTTGCCCACCATCTTCCTCAAGTGGTCTTTCCTGATAAACTAGAAGCAGCTGCGCTCCCTCTCATTTTGGGTGCTTCCTTCTTCCCTTCTCTCACTTTCACTATAATATGTAGCCAGCACTTACTGAGCTCCAGCTGTACTGCAAGCTCTGGAGCCAGTGATACAGATGCAAAGCCTTTGTTTTAGGCTAACGTGAATAATTCACCATCCTTAAATACAGAGATCATCTCCATTCCAATCTGGTGGGTTCAGAGATGTAAGAGAGGGAAGTGGCACCCAGTGGTCAGCTTCTTAGCTACGGAATCCTAGCTAGTGACTCAAACCCACAAGCCCTGCTCTAAAATGGAGATGACCAACTGCCTCAGACGTTTCCGGTAAGGATTAAAAGAGATATTCCATGAAAACGTTTTAGGGTGACTATCCACTAGAAAAATTTCGATAAAAGCTACTATCATGGATAGTATTAGAATAATGAGGGAAATCTGAAATTGACCTCCAGTGGATGTGGGTAACTATCCTTTTAGCAGGTAAAAATAAAGATACTTGCTGGAACTTCACAGAAAAGTCTAAAAAGCAATATCCACCGCAGCTTACGTGTTCCCAAGAGCAGTTCTTCAGCATGGCCATCACATCACGTTTCTGGTTCATTTTCCTCATTTTCTTACACCAGAACGTTTTCATCTGTGCCCAGTGTTTATTCCCTGCTTAAAGGTACAGCGTTCAAGTCAGCTGCCAACACTGTTACAACCCAGAGTTGTAAGCTCTGAAGTCCTGAGCTGCATCAAGCAGTGAACCAAACCACTGCCTTTCCATTCAACAACGGTTCTCAACCCTTTCACAGGGGTCACCTAAGACCATCCGAAAACACGGGTATATTTACATTACAGTCCATAAGGGTAGCAAAAGTACAGTAATGGAGCAGCGATGAAAATGGCTGTATGGTCGTGGCATCTGTGGAACCTGAGGAACCAAAGCGACGAAGCATTAGGAAGGTGGAGAACCACTGACTCAGAGGGGGCTGCTGGTATTAAGCCCAGGTGAAGATTAACACAGAAATCATGAAAGAAAACAAACAAACAGAAATGGGCTCCTCCTGTAAACACTCCGAGCAATTAAAAATTAAATGAAGGAAAAGAACAGACGGAGCAGGAGAGATGTGCAGGCGGCACGAGAGCGAGCATGGGCGCGTCCCACTGCGTGTCTCAGAGACTTTCATCGATTAGATGAATTATGGCTGTCCTCCTCAAGGTTTCTATTGAAACACAACCAAGAGGTGGACTCCGGGTGCCTGTTGCCAGGCAGGCTGCACCCTAGGAGGTCAGAATGCATAATTAATCAAGGGAGGCAGCAGGAGACTGGCTATCTGGGAGCTCTGGCCCTGGTGCACAGACTTCCACCAGCAGAGTAAGTTGCCCTAATGAGCTTTTCAAGGTGATCCTGCGATTCCTCCGCGTTCCTCACCTCCAGTCCCTTTGGGGCATTTCCAACCTAGTTACTCCAACATTCCAGGAAAGGCACAATCTCCTTCAAACACCACGCCCTCTTCCCAAACACTCTCTGCAGACACAAACTGAGCATTAGGGATGACATCACCACCTTACTGCAGGTTATAGACCCAGACACTGAATTCCCATGTGGGCCAAGGTGATGGGCCAGCCTGGAGCAGTGTGCTGTCTTGCCGAAAACATACTTCTGATCTAGGAATTCTATTTTCTTTTCTTTTTTTGCTTTTAAAAAAAAATGCAGATAGGCAGATGAGACCTAGAATTTATCCGTGCTACACAATTTATGCTAGCTCATTACCTCCTGCTAGACTCCAAGGCTTTGTAACGGAAATTGGCTCTGATCTCCGAGATGGGCATTACATCATAGTCTTCTTTTAGCACATTATGTCATCCCTGCTGAGACGCATTATCTATGGTTGGCTCAGCAGTAGCGATTTTTGTGGGCCGACTGCAGTGTTCCCAAAGAACTGCTGGGAACCACAGATTGAAATCTGAAACATTTATCTTCTAAAAAGCTGAAAAGGGGAAAAGATGTTCATGTTGGACCCCATTTCTTTTCCTTAACCCTCTCCTTTCTTGGCTACTTGTAGATAGCTCTGCTGTGAGCACCGGAGAACAATGTGCAGAGGCTGTGCAGGAACTAACACTTGGAAATAACTGAAATTAAGGGGGACTGACACCCTGTTTTCCATCTGGGGCCGATACGCCTGCACTTACCATCGTCACATCTCAAGGGATGCTAGGAAGTGCTCAGAGGACCATCTGGACTTGCACCCAGCAAACAGAGAGCATCATTCTGCCAGAATCTTAGACTGCTTCAGGAGAGAACACACAAACTAAAGCTACACATGCACACATGCACCTGCTTATCTTCCTGACCGTGCTGTGGCCACACAGACAAATTCTAGATTTGTATTAGAAAAAAAAAAAAATGTTTGCCAGAAACTGCACCGATATTATCTCTTGTCACTTCAACCATGAAATTAGAAGCCCATTTTGTATCGTTCCATCCTAAGCAGGATAAGAGGAAGCCACTGCACAGAGGGAATAGAAAGACACTTTTAGGATCGAGCAAAGATACTCCCAAGCCCCAGAGAATCCCTATACCTTTCTTGTCACAAAGGCGTAATTATGGAATTGTGGTGGGGGAGGGTCTCTAAATACCAGAAGGAAATAGAATACATTCAACCATGACGGAATTACAATTCCTCTCTTATATACCAACTAATGAGTTTCGCTGGGCAGGGAATACGTGAGGAAGGAGGCTCTCTGAGAGGCTATGGACATCCTCTTCTCCACCCACCTGTGCGCTTCTCAGACTTTTTAATGGTGAGTATTTATGCTCTCAATTACTCTCTGTGATACTTAAATGGCAGCTCCATCAAAGCAAACAAACCCAGGATTAATGGGAAGGAAAGTAAAGCTAACATTTGTCCTGCTCCAAAAGCCTTGCTTCTTTCTATCCTCAATGATGCTTTGTCACACCCTACCCTAGGCTACACAGAGAGACAGACAGACAGACAGACAGACAGACAGACAGACAGAGACAGAGACAGAGACAGAAACAGACACACACAAAGAGACACACACACACAGACACACACACAGACACACACACACACACACACACACACACACACACGCCACCCTTGGATTACAAAGCAGGAAGTTATATTTCATTCATTTGCCTGGTTCGAATCGAGGCCATGTGCACAGTCCAAGTATCCCCACAGGGGTTGGGACTCTGGAAAATGAGAACTACCCGGCAGGCTTTCAGCAACCAACCCTTCGCATCTTTAGCATCTCTTCTCCCGTATTTCATGTCTGTTGCCATTTGTCTTTATCAACTCTGATGGGAAACCTGGGGATTGATGGAGCGACCCACAGAGCACTCTGAAGGGGCTTTCAGATCGACAGTAGACTATAAAATGCCATTAAACAGCTAAAAGGCATTTTCAAAACCCCTCTCCTCTTCCCTTCTCCTTCCTTCCTTTGTCCCTTCATCCCCACTTCTTCACTCAAGCTCTTAGAATTTTATGTTCTGAAGGCCAACACTCTTTAAATTGTAATAACTACGTACGCCACTCAGGATACTGAAAGGAAACTATGTGTATACTCTGACTGGTTTCAAGCTTTTACTGCAGCCAAAGTAATTGCTATAGCATTGAAAACCTACTGAAGCCTTCACAGATTAAGCTGATTTTCATGGAAGTTGTAAAATATTAGATGACTATAATTTCTATCAACAGCAGAATTAGCTGGCCTGACCATGCTCTTTTTGACAAAGATAGTAGATTCATAAACCCTGGGAAATGCACCTCTGCCCCGGATTTTGGCTGACAGGCATGCTGAAGAGGACACTAAGTTTCCTCTTCTGATGTCCTGTATACCCCGGTAGGGTGTACCCAGTCCTGCAGAAAAGTCTTCAGGATAACTGAAATTCTTTAATGCACCCTCAAACAAGGCCAAATGTGGAATAGAGCCAATGTCCCCCCCCCCCCAGATCCAGAACAAGACAATTAGCCTTAATAACCACAGGAACAGCAGCACCTGCCACCCTGCTACGGGATGAGGAAGACAAGCCCAACATCCTCATGTCATCTCTGAGAACAGATATGGAATGTGGGAATGGTGTAAAATGTATGGTGCAAAACTAGCGCTCTTGCTCGCTGTCCGCCAATTAAGGTGGATGTCCGGGGTGGTTCAAACAGGCTGAGACCAGATACTAATTTTAACGGCTTCTGACAATTACAGCAAAACCAATGCTTAGGATGACATGGATATTCTGATGGGGATTCTGGCAATGTCTTCTGCTTTTTTATTTTGTTTTGTTTTGTTTTTGTTTTTGTTTTGTTTTTGCCCACCTGCTTTGATGCTTAAGACGTCGGCAGAGATAAGACAAACCAACACGGACTTTTCAGACCTGGGAAGGAGATGCAAAGAGAACCGAGATATCCAGAATCACCCACTGTGTAGAAAGTAAACACTTGCTGTGTCACTGGAAATCTTGATGCTACTGTCCACCAGCAATGCCAACGGTCCTCCCTACACTTATCTCTGGGAGTGTCTGGGAGGGTGTGACATTGCCTAGACTGCAGAGCCTTGCCTACCTCCCAGAGAAAGCCCTCAACCGTGAACTTTCTGAGCTTCCTCAACAGTAACCACACACTTCCATAGACAGAGGCATAGTAGGACAATATAGATCACAAAAACTCTGTGACCCAAACACATACAGGTGGCAGAGAAATCAGCTTTCTGTATTTGGAGAAAAATCACACTGGAATGTAGATGCTACATCTGATGGGACCCTTCTTACTGCCTGGACTGAGGAAACGGACACAGGAAGATGAGTTCAAGGCCAGCTAGGGTACATGAGAACCTGTCTCAAAACACAGATCAGTTACATTTATTTAATCTGTAAATATCTTTGAGCTGTGACAGCTACGTGCAAAGGAAGGAAATATGAGGACAGAGCAGACATGCATTCAGCCTTTCAGAAGAAGTTTTATTAATAAATGTGCCATAGGCGTTGCTGGCTTTGATGCAAATCTCCTGCTCACTTAGACATTCTGCCGAGCTTCTCTTATAGTTACGTATGGACATGTGTCAGAGTTCTGGCCACTCAGAACTGGGTCCATAGGGTGGATAAGCTGAGGTGCAGCCTGTTTGCCTCTGCGTGTTCCTTCCCTATTCTGGAAAGCTCGGATAGATGGTGACAGATAGAGCATCAGCATTTGGAAGCCGCATAAAGACATCATAGCCTCAGACAGGCGAGTCCATGAGCACCCACTCAGATGAAAGCTGTCAATTATGACTCAGTCACCTCCAGGGCTGCTCCTATAAGAGCAAGAAATCAGTGTCTACTGTGAGGATCCAACACAGATTTCAACTACTTATGACAGCCACATGGTTATTCTAATTAGCATAAACCAAGAGACGAGGCACTGAAGTTACTGAACTAGAAAGATGTTTGTAGTATATCATAAAATAGATTGGGATCTATAATTATTATGTGATGTTATTTTAAAAGAAGATGTATTTATACATACCTAAACATTCTAGAACAATGTACATCAAGGTGTGGGTATTTTCTCAAAAATAGAAAATATGAGCGTGGCATGTCTACATTTTTGTTACTAGTGATGAGCATGCCCTGACTTTATAATGAAAAACGAAAGCTATGTTTAACATCAGAAAAGGAATGTTATTTTGAGGTGTATATATTAAGGCATGGATGGCATCTCAGAGTGTAGGAACCTTGCCTGTGGGAAACTGGGAGAGTTTTCTGGAACTAACCATCTATTAATGGCACATCAACACTGAAATCCATAAGTCATCTACAGCCTGGATTCAGTTTAACACATCTGACTCCCAGCCTTCAACATCTTAGGTCTCATTGGGAAAGGTAGACCTGTCAGAAAGTATAGAAGAGGCACTTCTTGTCTTTATTACTTGTATAAAGGAAGCAAGAAGAAACTAGTCTCTGGTTGTTAGGGGTGGGGAGCAGGGGTGAAGGGTAAGAGCTGTGGTTAGAGGGGAGTTGCCACCCTTTTTAAGTTTTTAAATTTTTTATCTGTATGTATTACTGATCAGAAAGCTCTCTGTTTTAGGAGCACTTGTAAACATAAACGAGGACGTTCTTCCTGACTTGGTTAAGGGAAAGCCACTGACAAATGCACAAATCATTTCCAACTTCCAAGTCCAACTGGTCACTGAAGCAAAGCTCCCTGCTTTAGATGGGAAGAGCCTAAATGTGTTCTTATTACACCCCAGAGAACAAGGGGTGTCAAAGAGTCACTCTAGCTGTCCTTTATACAACTTCCAAAAGTACATGTAGAAAGAAATTGTTATACAATGAGAATCAGAAATGTCACAAAAATGTCAGGCACCGAACTCCCAACAGCCATTTCCTCTTCCACAAAGGCCTTGAGGTACAGGGACTGACCCACGAGGGGAGGACCAGGTCACCAACCTTTCAGAGGGAAGAAGGCTCGGGACCCTGTGAAACATTTTAGAGATTACTCCATGTGGGGGACAATGTGACAGCGGGACAAAGGAAGCAGAATTAAGCCAAAGAAGGCTTCAGCTCTAATACAGTCACAGCAAAGAACTCAGAGTCATGGGGCACTCTGATGATGGATGGGCCCAGCATTTTTCCAAGTTGGGCTAAAGATACAGTATTTTTTTCATGCTGGTCTGAGGCAGGCAGCATCGGGGGGGGGGGTCATTTCTTGGAAAGACTCAGGATTGTAAGTTATCTAAGGAAACACTGTTAGAAACAGAAGCATCAGTACCCAGAGTCAACAGACATGTAACAGTGTCTGCTACTGAGCAGAAGAAAGATGTCAACGTTCTTAAACACATGTATTCAGTTGTCAAGGGGATCATAACTATATGAACTGTTTGTATGTTGCTGACAGCAAAACACATGATAAAAAACATCTCAAAGAAGAAATGGTGTATTTTGGTTCATGGTTTCAGACGGTCAGTCTCAGTGCATCAAGATGAGGAGGCAAAATGGAGTTTATGACAGCAGCAGCATGTGGCAGAGAGTCTTCACAGCACAGAAGGCCCAGAGCAGAACTAGTGTCTAATAGGCACTGGTCTAGAACATTCCATTGCCCACTCTTAGTGACCCTACTTCTGACAGCCAGACTCCACTCCTCAATGTTCCACAGTCCCTCAAAACAGCATGGCCAGCAAGAGAACAGGTGCTTAAAGCCTGAGCCATTGGGGCTGACAAGATAGAAAGATGGGCAAAGACCCCTGCCACCAAGCTTGATGCCTCGGGTTCAATTCCCAGAACCCCATTGGTAGAAGGAATGAATTAGTCCCCAAAAGTTGTCATCCGACCTTCACATGTATAGTGTTCTGTGCACAGACACATATATCACCCTTACACTGTACATACAAACATATATGCACACATTATATATATATATATATATATATATATATATATATATATATATATATATATGTGTGTGTGTGTGTGTGTGTGTGTGTGTGTGTGTGTGTGTGTGTGTGATTTTTAAAAGATTAAGCCTGTAGGAGACATTTCAGATTCAAATCTCAAGACCACCAAACTCTGCTCCTGAGATACTCTAAGACTTTTCACCAGCTTCCTTTCCAATCACTTATGGGATCAAATGAACCTACTACCTACACAAACCCTTGGGGTCTTTCTCAGTCCTCATATGCAGTGGTTGTCAAGTTCACTGGATCTGGAATTAACTAAAAGATATGCCTGGAAGAATGCATTGAGAAGGGAAGACCTTTCACCAGCGTGGGTAGCAGCACCCTCCTGCAGCAGTCCAGAGAGAAAGAAGTCTGGAAGAAGACATTTGCTTTTTGCCTGCTTTAATTACCCCTTGCTTATGAGTTAGTCAGCTCTGGCGGTGGTAGTGTTGGCGGCTCTCTGGCTACCATTGCTGTTACCACCATTGTCCTTTGCTGACGTAAGAACCCAGCTTCTTCAGCCTTCCAACATGGATGGAAGGCCAATAGCTCTTCAGGAACCCTTTGGCATTTAGGACAAGATTGGAACTGCTTACTCATCCCGCCTCAAAGGATTGAGGAGCTCCCAGGGGTCTCAGCCTCTCCAATATAAGGACATTCATTGCTGGACTACCTATTTTGTATTGTGTAAATCGTTCTAACAAATCTCCTTTTCTATATGTTAATTGTATCAATGTTTCTCTAAAGAACCCTGGCAAATACACCACATAGCAGGCTCTTCTGTAGAACCTGGGCATCCCCCACAGGGGTACACACATCAACTCAGAAGTTGCCATGTTATCACGACTCTGAGATATGGTTCCTGTTGCTCCCTGATGCTGGTCTCCACTCTTATCATCATAGAAACTCCCTAAGCATCCCTCAATGTCCTCAGGAATTCCATTGAGAAGCTCCTTTGTCTCTTTCTGGGAATGCAGATTTCCACCACTCCCTAGATGTTAGCACTGCTGCGTGTCTCTGCTTTTGTATTTCCTCAGAAGACCAGGGGTCTCTGGCAAACAGTTGGATCATTCATCTTTGTATCCTTGAGACACAGAAAATATTAAATGTGGTTGTGTATCCCATGTGTAGGAACAGCAGATGTGTTTTAATAAGTTGGTGGGAGGAGCCAGGAATGAGTCACACAGAGAAGCGAGGTGTTTTCAAGCAGCCGTATGTCAGAAAAGTGTGGCCTTTGTGACAACGTTGGTACCCATCGTTCAGCATGAGTCTTAACAGACTGGAGAGTATATTGCATGCCCCTTCAAGGCAGCATACTTGCTTTTAGCATCCAACAACCAGAAAATCTCCCATAGGTAACTTCAAGAAAAGAGCATAGATATAGATCCCAGGTCAAGGCTTTTCATTAAATCAGCTGGTATATTTGAGCAGTTCCCTCTCACCACATGTATGTTCCGGTGGTTGAACTTCTACACACAAATAACGTATTCTCTGTGATTTTCTATGGGACTCTGTAGGTAAGGATGCTAAGGAGAGGGTGTGAGTGGGTGGGTTGTTGGAGTCAAGAGAATCTAAACTGAAGGGGAACCGGATCCCAGGTCAGACAGTAGGGAGGATCCCAGGTCAGACAGTAGGGAGGATCCCAGGTCAGACAGTAGGGAGAACGGGAGCTTGGATCAGGTTGCAGATGCTTGAAAGGGGGGATCAAAATGTGCTCTTTCGTCTTTCTCTCAAGCTCACCTGCATTTCATTTTTCTATCCTTAAGAAAAAATCAAAGCAACCCAAGCTACATGAACACCGCTCAGACGTCAGGCACAGCCTAAGCAAGGAACTTTTCAGGACAAACTATGGCTAAGTAATGAAACAAAACTGCAAACAAGGAGCCCAGGTTGGCATCCATGGATGTGAATCTCACTCCATCTGTATTTATCTTTAATTTCAGGTCCCACTGCCTAATAGAACCAGGGTACTGTTTGTGAAAGGAAAAGAAAAAAATTTTTTTGCGTGTGTGTGTGTTCTTAGGAAATGCCAATGGGCCAAAAGTCTTCATCATTTTAGTCAGAGTGGAGGCTGGGGGCTTATTCAAGCACACAGCGTACACTGTCTCGCATTTCCTTTTGCAGACAAGCCAGGTATCCTTCTAGTACAGGGCTAAGAAGCAGCTTTTGTTAATATCCAAAAGGAAGCTTGCCCAGCCAAGCCACTGCTCCACCCACCTGAAAAGCCGTCCCTTGGTGCTCCCATCTGAATGTAGGAGTCTGCCTCTAAATATAACCTGTGGAGCGGTCTCTACCATTCCCCAAGAGTATGGTTTTCTCTTTCCAAAATAATAATAATGAGGGGGTAAGTTAGGCTCCAGAATTTTTATAGGGAAGGGGTAGCACTAGATGCAGGGCAGTGACTCTCTCCACAGGGTGAGGGGAGTGAAGAACAGCAGCTCTCCACTCAGAAGCTGGCCCCTCACACTTCCCACCGGGTCTCTTACCAAGGAAATGGGACCTGAGGTTGTGCAGTGGTCTCAGGGCAGTGACTGAGGTCAGGGAAATCCTCAGAAGTAGGCCTTCTTGCCCTGCACAATTCGGTTGTATCGATGTCCTTCCTCCGTGCTTGACCACATTTTCCCCTAGCCATGATAATGCTTGTGGCTCTAGATGAGCCGTCAGTCTATCTCACTAACCCAGTTACCCCTCGTGGCAGTCCTACGCCATCCCTCATGTAATGCCAAGGATAAACAAGTGTCTTAGTTAGGATTTCTATTGCTGTGAAGAGATATCATGAACATTAAGTAGTATGGTCAATTATTGTCATGATGGGAAGCAGGGCAGCATGCAGACAAACATGTTTCTGGAATGGTAGCTGAGAGCTCTATATCCAGTATGACACTAGGTCTAGCTTGAGCATCAAACCTCCAAGCCCACTCCCACTCAAACTGACACACTTTCTCCAACAAGGCCACACCTACTCCTACAAGGTCACATCCCCTAATAGCGCTATTTTCTATGGGACTTTAGAAGCCATTTTCATTCAAACCATCACGATGTGTGAAAGCAAAATCCCTCCAGTGCTGCAGACAGAAGGGTGTACAATGTGAGAAGCTGACCAACAACTTAGCATGATCCTTGAACCCCCACACCAGCAACAGGAAAGAGTGATGCACAGAAGGATGAAAACAGGTAAAAAAAAAAAATTGTGGGCCACACAATGCTAATTCATGACTAGAGTGCTGTGACCCCCAGTCCTCTTGGTCTATTGTTATGGTTTGACTCTGTCTCCCTCTATGATGGAAACTCAGTCTCAAGGTTAATAAGCCAATGGTATTTTTGGAGGTGGAAACTGGGAGACAAATAGAATCAAATGACACCATGAGGGTGGAGCTCTCATGAAAGTAATTATCGGTTTTCCAAGAGGAGAAATGTAGTACTGAACTAACAGGCTTGCTTTGCCATGCCATATGCCTTGTGCAATGTTAAAATACATCTAAAAGGCCCTTACTAGAAATCAGTATCATGCTCCTGGATTTCCCAGACTTCAGAACTGTGAATCAAATATACTTCTATTCTTTATAAACTACAGAACATAGCAATAGAAAATGACCTAAGATACCCACCCATAGTCCTTCCTGGTATGTAGGAATCACAATGGCCCTTCCTATTGCGCAGAGAACATCTCTATGGTCTTTTGTTCAAGATTTATGTTGAAATGAATGATCAAGACCAAGAAGACACAAAAAGAAATTGTGTTTTATGTTGTCTGAGCTCCAGAAATTTCCTGCCAACACTCTGTAATTTCAATTAAAGTCAAAGCCAGATGTTTCAGTGTCTTTTGTTGGTTAATTGTTTATTGACATGAGGTATAAAATTATGTTCTATCATATTATATAAAAAGTTTCTGGTTATACAAACAGCAAAAATTATTTCCATCTGAGGAGAGCAAGAGAGAACAAATGGGGCCTGATTTTTTTTTTTTTCAACTCATCCCAAGGTACCTGCCATAAAGCATTTCATTTTGTTTTATCTTCCTAACCACCAAACTACATATTTGTTCAGTTTATGAGGCAGCCAAAGTTCACACAGCAAGCAATGGAGATCCTGACCCGTTTTGCCCCAGCTATGTATAACAGCTGAGCTTCGTCATCTAGAGAGCATCTGAAGAATGAAAATATCTAAGTCCGATACCCAAAGCATCACTAATAGAAAATGGGTGCCCCGGAAGAGAAAAGCGATCAGCAGTGTGTCCCAGATGTGAACCATACGACAATACCTGACCCTGCTAGAAAGGTACATTTGTACAATGGTGGTAAGAATGCTATGGTAGTAACCAACTCTTCTCTGGTTAGATTTAATGTTGTCCAATTCCACAACATGTAACTCATGCCTAGTCCCATTCATTAAGCCACAAACCCATGCCTTGTTAGGTAAAGGCCCTAGGAAAGAGCCTAATACTATTATTCTGCTAAATGTAAATAGCAATAAACTTCATTCTAAGTTCTTACTTTTTTTCCAATAGATTAGAGCATCTGTTGGCTCTCATGAGAGACGCTTTTAAAGAAGTAGATGACAATTAATACAGAGACCTACAACCAGCTAATGGGCAGAGAATAAGAAACTGTAGGGTGCTTGGCTCCAAATAAGACATCTTTATCACCCTCCTTCGGGCTCAGGAAACATCAAGCTAAATTGGATAGAAAGATTGTAAGAACTGGAGATAGTAAACATCTCACATGAAACAGTGCTTGCCAGATTCATGTGGTGGGGCCATCCACACATGAACTCACAGAAGCTATGGCTGTGTGCACAAGATCAAGCCAGCCAAAATCCCAGCATGGATGGGGGCTAGGGGAGCTCGTGAAGTTCCTAGTTCTCTTCCTAGCTGAGGAGCTATTTGCAGAACACAGTTACTGGGGCCAGAGAGGCAGTTTTCTTTGGGGAAGTATCCCCCCAAGGGGCTATCTGTGATACAGTAGATACATGTACGCATGTCTATACCGGTGGCAGTATAGACTTGGTAGGTTTCAAAACAAAGGACATGAAGTAGAAAGTGTGGAAGGATGGGGGAGTGATGGGCCCGTGGGAGGGCTGATCAAACCACATTATATGAATGTATGAAATTCATATTCTTAAACTATAAAAAGGTGAATCCAGTCATTTCTAGTTGGGTTATCACTGAATTACACTAAGTTAGACTAAGGGGGGGTATCTAATCCCCAAGGAAAGAAACATTTTACCATTTTCATGTCACCTTTACCCTAATACGGGGAATTCAAGCCACTGATTCGCTATGTGACTCCCAGCAAGAATACAAAAATCAGGCTATCAATTAAACATGGTCATGGCTCATAAAGGCTTTCAGCCTTAGACCAAGTCTAAGCAACTGGGACTTTTTTTTTTTTTCATCAAACCAGAAAATAATGAACAAGATGAACGGCACCAAGTGCATTGAGATTTGTCTACCTTGTAACTGCTGACAACTTGTATGTGGTGGATCTGGGGTTACCTGACCACTTTGATGATTCCAGAAGCTGCCTTAGGTGTAGATACAAGAAGAAAGAAAGGAAGGAAGCGCCTGGCAGGGAAATACAGAGGCATGGGTAAGTTATCCCATGGTTATAGGTGGCCTTGGGCTCCTTGAAGACTAGTGGAACACCAAGACCTGGTGCAGCTACAAGTCCTAAGATTAACTGTCCTTTTCAAACTCAGTCTCTAAGTTATGCTCCATGCCTATCCAAGTCCCTTTCCCTTCCCTGACAAAAAAACAGTAAAGGGTTGATTTTTTTTTTTTTCTCTCTGCAGGGAAGAACAGAGGTGTGAATCCTCCCAACAGAAACAGGCAGAATCAGATCTCTGCGTGCCAGCTCCTATTGCCCTGCTAATCCAGCCTCGCTCTTAGTCTCTCTTTTTGTCTTAACAGGAACTTTCTTCCTCGGGGCAGACTCATTTGAGTTGGAATCCACCTGCTGGTAAATCCTTGGCATTTGTTAAATAGACTGGGGAACTAAATCAAAATATAATGCTACAGTCAGGTACAAGCTGTTCCTTACCAGACAGCTTCCTCTTATAAAAGCAAAATTAATTTTCAAAAGAATTAGGCAATCAAGGCCCCAAGTTACCAGGAGAGAAGGGTCACCACCTTCCAGCTGCAGCCACTGGGGCTTCAGTTTCAGCATAAAATCAGCCCTGATCACTTGCCTTTCATAAATGAAGTCATTCTGTTCTCAAAGTGTGACTTCCTGAACAAAGAACATAATAACAACCAGCTTTCCAGAACCCTTTAGAGTCTCGGAATGAGCCTAGCCTTGCTGCTGGATGCTGTTTGGGGAGAGAGAGAGAAGCAGTTACTGAGTGTGTTTGACAACCTATAGCTTTACATTCAAATGATTGGGTATTCGTTCTGGTCCCAGCTATAGAATCTAAGAGGGTTAAGCAAGAGAGCAGGTTAGAGGTGTAGACCAGGCTACATCACTGAGTTTGAGTTTGAGCTAAAAGTCTGGGAAGCTAAGATACAGTGCAAGACGATCCAGATGCCTACGCACTGGCTGCTCTCAATGTCCTCTCTTCTCTCTGGAGAACTCTCTCCCACTCCCATGAGTTCACATGCCTTCTGAATACTGCCACCCTCAACCCTCTCCACAGACCGGTTGGTTTTCTACCGCAATCCTCTTCCCATTTATCTACTTGGTACATGCCCCCTCTACCTCCATGTATGAGACCAGCATCCCCAAGGTGCTCAGGTCTAAACTCTTGCTATTATCATTACAGTCTTCATTACACATCACATCTCTACGCTGGCCTCAAGCTTCAACTTGGTTGTTACCAGCTCAGCTTCCAAGACACATCTCAGATTGGCTCCCTGCTCTGATCTTCACTGGTAAGACCCAAGTTTGCTTTCTTATACAGTCACCTCCCGTTTTACTTCAAGACTCTTCTTACCCATTTAATTTCAGTTGCTCTGTCCTTCCATTCTGTCCAGCACATCAATCATGTAGTCAGACCCTAAACATGTCATCCTATGTCCCGACCCATTACCAGAACCTTTCCCTAGTTCACACACACACATAACATGGTGTGTGTGTGTGTGTGTGTGTGTGTGTGTCTTACTACTGGGATTGGTATGCTTGTGGTGGTGTATGAATGTGTAGTTGGTATGTGGTGTGGTACAGCATGTGATATATGGTTGTAGTGTGTGTGTTGTATGGTATGTGTATGTGTATGTATTCTGTGGTGGTATGGGTGTGAAATGTATAGACTGTGTGATGGATATGCTTTGTGTAAGTATGTATGCTTGCATATATGTGTGTGTGCGTGCGCGTGCGTGCGTGTGTGCATATGCATATGAAGTGACATGACATAGTGTCTCTGAAATTCAATAACAGAAACTAAGCATTGGGCTGAAACCAGACCTATAGAGCTCTTTCAAAAAGATCCTCTTCGTGGCCTACCCCATTAGTCCGCACTCTAAGTGACTGTTTCTTTCGATTCTGTTCCAACAGCATCTGGCCACTCTTCAGTGAATATTTATCAGAAGCCAACATATGCTACAGCATATTTGTTCTGCTCTGTTCTAATTCCTGTTTCTTCTTCAGCTCCTCTCGCCTGTAGCTTTGGTCTTCCAGGTCTCCATCAACTATTTTCATGGATTTTTTTTTTTTTTTTTTTTTGCCTCAATTATATTAGTGAGAAAATTCTTTCCAGGACTGTAGTTGATAGTCCCAAGAGAAAATCTAATTGGACTAGTTCACCATTTAAAGTGTGGTCACACATTTTTGGTCACAAAGTAGCAGCCATTGGGTCAACAGCCCATCTCATACAACCATCTGTTTCTGTGCATGCAGCTGCTCCTGTGCAAGAGAGAGTTGGCAGAGCAGACACGCTCACACTTCTAGGATAAACTTTAAGGGAGTGTTGGTACATTTAGGTCATGGAAAGAAACACATTTGGATTTTTCAGCTGGAATTTTGCTATGTGATATTTGCTTGTACCAATGGGAAGTTGGGTATCACTAAAGGTTCCGTATGCAAAAATTGATACGCTTTCAATTAATTTTTGAGAAAGGTATGGAATAGATTGTAACAGGATGAAGTTAGAGATAGAAGCCAGAGGCACATCAAAGTACCAACTCTGCATATGAGCAGTGCTTAGGAAAACAGATATCACTGGGAAAGACCCTGGTTTGAAGGAACAGGGGTGTGGCATCCACTTCATAAGACCCAATCCTGTGCCATACCAGCCCTGCACTGTGGTTTTTCTGTGTGTTGAGCAGCAGACTAGGGTATTGCAGCATTGCCTCGTTTGGTTCAGAAAGCTATTATGATAAGCACAGTTGTGTATGCATTTTATATAGAGGAGGAAGCTTCCTACCAAAGAATAGAATACCTTTCCAAAGGTCATATAACCAGAAATTGCCAAGTCAGGATTCAAGTTCATATTGTAAAACCTACAAGGTTTTGGAAGCAAGAACCTGAGGGGATCGTGAAATGAAAAAGCCTTCAAACACTCATGCTAGAAAAAAAACACACACGCATGCGCAGGAAGAGGGACTGAGCAGGGCTCAGTGATGAGATAGGTCTGACATGCAAGGTCAGATGATCTCATCGTTAGGGGGCAAGCAGCCTGATAGGCATGGGAGAGAGCAAGCCTGCCTGTCCCTATGACACACCCTGAAGCTAAATGCCTGCAGCTGCAAGAATTCCCAAAGGGAGGACTTGGCAAAAGGTAGAATGCCTCAGAGCAGGAGGGGGCAGGGGGGACAAAAACACCTCAAACTGAGGGAACCCTGAACCCCCAGCCCAGAACCCAGGCTTTAGACATTAATCTGGTTCTGAAAAGGAGAGTTAATCCATACCCAATGGTGGGAAAAGCTCTTCAGCTCCCATTTGTTATTTTTAGGCAGCAATGTTTTTAATCCAGAGCCCAGTTTCTGCTCCCTACAAGGGACAGGAGAGCTTGAAGAACCACAGGGATCCTCCTGTCCACAAGTGGGAACAAAGTCAGTCACTGATTGTTACACGGGGACCTATATTTCCCAGGCAGCCTGAGGCTGAGATAAGATCAGCCCCAGTTAAAGATTAAAAAAATCTGCATACAAGCATGAATCCAGCTCTCTGTTGCAGATGGCACCTATTAAGGTTTTGTTTTTTCATTTTATTTTACATTTTTTTTCCTTTTTTCTCTTTTAGTTTTTCGAGACAGAGTTTCTCTGTGTAGCTCTGACTGTCCTGGAACTCACTCTGTAGACCAGGCTGGCCTTGAACTCAGAAATCCACCTGCCTCTGCCTCCCAAGTGCTGGGATTAAAGGTGTGCGCCACCATGCCCGGCTTATTTTACATTTTTAAACTTTACTTAATGTGTGTGTGTGTGTGTGTGTGTGTGTGTGTGTGTGTGTGTGTCACACAAGACAATTTGTAAGAGTTAGACTTCTCTTTACATTATGTGGGTTCTGGGAATCAAACCAGTCCCACTCCACCATTTCACTAGCTACGGAGTTTCCGATGGACCTGTACAACAAAGAAAGGTTTTCTATCTGTATCCCTATGTATCAAAAATACAAAGAATACCCATCTCCAGTACACCAAAAAGATATGTCGCCTGAGACCACCTTGTCCTCCATGTTCTATGTCAGAGAAGGGTAACAACAGAGCTTGGTGTATATCTTAGTAACGGTACTATAACATAATACCAGAGACTCTGTGGAGGGAGTTTATAACAACAGAGCTTTAGTCCTTACCATTATTGAACTTGGGATGTTCACACCCTACTGAGGGCCCATTTAGATGCCAGTCTTCTCTGTCTGCCCTAACATGATGAAAGAGGGGAAAAAAAAAAAAAAGGGTGGGATCTCTTTGGTAAGTAGGCTAATCCCATTTATTACAGCCCCACACTCATCACCTAATCATCTCCCAGAGCCCAGCCTCTGAATCTTTCATCGTGAGGATTAGGTTAAACCTGGGTATATGCATTGGAGGAGACTGAACACAGTCTGCATCAGGACCCCCATTCTGACTTCTCTTCTTCTCACTGTCAGAGCAGAAGCCACTGGAGTAGGAATGATTGCCCTTAAACGAGCTGTTAGTTATATTCTAATCAGAGCTTTGGATGATGAAAAAAGTCTCCTTAGAAAGGAGGCTGAGGGAAGAAGTTGGCAGAATTCCAGCAAACATAGGAATTTAAAAGAAAAAAAAAAAAAAAGAATCTTACAACCTAAGTCTGTTTACTAGGAAGAAAGAAGATAGACTGCATTTTCAAGGCAGGGTGGCAACCATTGCATAACTTGAGGTGTGGAGGTTACCATCCAGTTCACAGTCTGTGTGAGCTGTTCTCGCTGGCGTCGCACCATGCACAACCCGTGCATCCAGCCTTGGACAGATACGGTTTAGGGTTTCTAAGTGAGAAAAGGCACCTCCAGTGATTTCCACCCAGGAGTCACAATCAAAGTCAGACTTCTCCCAGAATCACGCCCTCAAGGATCACAATGTCCTGACTAGGCCAGGCTTCCATTTTACGGTTTTGCAAATGAGGCGGTTGAGTGCCTGAAATGTAATGTGTCTTGCCCAAAGTCAACAGGCCTGAGGGAAGATGTGACACACATTTTCCCTGCCTCCTACACGTGGATAAATGGGCCACTTCTCTGTCCAGGCCTTTAGCTTATCTGGATCTCAGAGTGAGTCTCCTCTGCCTTTAACATACGCATGGCTGGAGAATACAAAGAGAGTTTTCCAAAGGGCCTGGCCTGTGAGCCATATCAGGACAGAGCTCGCTCCCATCATACAAGAACTTTGGTCCAGGAAATAGAGACTTTGCCAGGCCCACTCCCAGGCTCGTCTCCAGCTGCACGCTTGCAGCTTTCAGAACAAATGTGGTTTGCCCCTGCTCGAGGTGACTGACTTAACCTGCTTTGGTTTATTGGTTAAATATTTACTCATCAATATATTTAAAAGCCGTATAATTTACACAATAGGTCTGGCACTATTCTGGACTTGTTGGTAATAATTACCTATTTGAAATCAGGCCATCCAAGGTGAGAAAAACCAGTGACCATTAACAGGAAGAATGGGAAACTTACAGGTTACTGAAGTGGGCTTTTAATTTGAGTTTTATTTTTAGCACAGTGCTGCTACTCTTCCTGATGGGAGTTTTATGTATATTTGAATGTGTGTGGTACAAGAGTCAAGTGGAAGGAGAGAGAAGCCTTTTTACCAAAAGCCAGTTCGATGAAACCACTTTATGGACAAGCTCCCTGCCAAATTTCTTACTGAAATCAAAGACACCTTTGAGTTCATTGCCCAAGAGCAGGGCAAAAGGCACCTGCAGTCACGTCTGTTTCTCATTTGGTTCCCGAGTAACTCAGATGCCCCGTGGATTAAATGAAACCTGCTCCCGAGTTGAAATCATGTCCACCACGTGTCAGCTCAGCTGGAGTTTGGAAATAGGCGCTGAGAGAGTGTGCCATTCAAACAGGCAACTATGACCCCACCCCCATCCCCACCCCCACGTGTAACCTGAACGGGAGAGTCAGGTTCTAAGAACCTAAGAACCATGCCCTTGCTTCTCTGTAAGGGATACTCCAGGCAGGACCCTGTTTGGACCAGCTCCCACTGAGGCTTTCCCGAGAGGAGGCCGTGGCATGCAGCACAAACTGTTGGGGATGCTTTGTCAGCAGCTCTTGACCTGTGCATGAATTTGAAGCCAAGTCCTGACACGGAGAAAGGAGTACAACGGGAACCCACCATCACCAGGGAGCTGTCACGGGTGACTATGCTGTGTAGGTGCTGCTGTGGGCTGCTTGAGAACGAAAAGGATTATGTTACAGTCCATTAGGCAGAATAGGACCCAGCTCTTACATGAAAATCCCAGTACCAAATTCTTCCTAAGTTTAAACCCCACGTAGCCTCTGAAATATCCATCTTAATCGTGAATCCTGAAATCTTATCCCTTTCGTCACATTTTAGACGTTAATGTCTCATTGACATTAGAAATGTCAAATTCCTTCCATGGATTCAACAAGCATGCTACCAGTGCCCACTCAGTGCCAGCCAGTGTCAGCATCCAGAAACCAGCAGGTACACTGTTTCAGAGGAATGTCTCTTCAGCCCCGAGGTGGGGGGGTGG
>NC_034600.1:32049455-32057719 GCF_900095145.1 Mus pahari | reverse complement strand
ATATATATATATATATATATATATATATATATATATAGAGAGAGAGAGAGAGAGAGAGAGAGAGAGAGACAGATTTCCATTAGAGGGGTTTATAGGCTGTGGTCCAGCTAGTCCAACAATGGCTGCCCAACAACAGAAAGTCCAAGGATCCAGTAATTGTTCCATCTTAGCTGATCTCCAGGAGACGCTGGAATCCTGAAGAAGTAGGCTCTAATGCCAGCAAAGAAATGGACTTGCTAAGCAAGGTGAGGGCAAATAGGCAAATGTCCTTCTTCATGTCCTTTGTATGGGTTGCCACCAGGTGTGGCCCAGATTAAAGGTGGCAACACTTCAAAAGATCTGAATTAAAGTGGTCTTCCCACTCCAAATGATTTAATTTAAAAAAAAAAAAAATGTCCTCATAGGTGTGTCCAGCCCAGTTGGGTTTTACTTAATTCTGGATATCAAGTTGACAAACAAGAATAGCTATACACTAAGTCATTTTATGTAAATTCTGAATATACCATTTATTCTTAAATGAAGTAACCCTGCATCATACCTGGCTCATTCCTAATCACCACCACAGAACTGCGAGTTCCCCTGGGAGAAGGAGAGGACATACAGGAAGAGCCTCAAGATGGCACCATCCTTTCCCACCCAGCACAGGACCAGCTCTGGGAGATGGCCCAGCAGGAGGCCGTAGGCAGGCTGGAAAAAGTCCAAGGACTTTGCTACTAATGGCTTGCTCAGAGCTTTTGTGCAACCCCTTCCTTTAAAGAGCTGAATCCAGGGCAAAGAGAATCTAGAACACTGGCTCTCAACCTGTGGGTCACAAGCCCCTTGGGGGGGTTGCCTAAGATCATAAGAAAACACAGATGTTTACAGTATGATTTGTAACAGTAACAACATTATGCTTCTGAAATAGCAACAAAAGTAACTTTACCGCTGGGGATCAGCACATCATGAGAAACTGTATTAAAGGGTCACAGTCTTAGGAGGGTTGAGAACCACTGCTCTAGACTGAAAGAGGGATTGTCTTTTAAATGTTGGTTTGTTTGTTCTTCTCACTGGCAAGAATGGGGATAAAAGAGAAAAAAAAAAAAAAACCCTCAACAAATATGTTTAAGAGTTAGACCTGGTGAGTTAACGACAACTCTTCTCTCCCCTGATGATGTCAACTGCTTAGATACTTAATTGTCCACTCCCAGATCTCTCTTCACACCTATGAGCAAGCTGGCCCATTGCCAACTAGTGAGAACAGTTACTTCACTGAGCCCCTGTGTGAGAGAAAAAGCTTCCACGTGCAAGCACAGACTGAGGATGAGAGAGAGAGAGAAGCGGAGCGCCCCTGAGTTTACAACAGGCCTCCTGTTAATTTTGTCCCCACTGGGGTTTCACTTGCCAGCGAACTCCCTTCTCCTTCAGACCTGTATTCCTCTGGGAAGCCTCCTGGACCGGCTGGCTGCGCGGTGGTTTAATTGACATTAAAAAAAAATAATAATAATAAAAAACAAATAAAAATAAATAAAAAATGTAAAAGCAGCCCTACCATGCTGTTGAGAATGTGAATGTCGTATCAGGCGCCACAGCTCACTGTCAGCCCCACTGAGGCAGAGGCAACGGAAGCCAACCTCAGGAGTTTGCACAGTTCACTCGTGGGTCCTGAGAGGATTCACACCCAAAACGCTCAGAGTAATGAGGTTAGTTCAGCATCCACTACCACCGAGGGGTCCCAGAAGTCAGTCAAAACACCCATCAATGTGAGAGCTTTGTTTCAGAACAAAGAAGCATGTGCAATACCCTTTACTCAGCCAGGAAGACGAGGCTTGTCAAGGAAGGAAGAAATGCAGGAACAAAGAGAATTATCACCCAGTAGAAATAAACTGAGTTGCTTCTTCCTCTCCAACCCATTACAGCAAAAGACCCTGTTTCAACGCATGTCTGTCCTAGTTTTGCAAGGTCTCTCCTGGCTGGAGCAGCAGGGTTTTAGCACACTAGAGGTCTAGCACCCACTCTGCCCCACTTTTATAACTAGAGGCTTTTGGTTCCTTCAGGAGAGTCTGGGCCCCTGACCCTCAGAGAGCTGCATTTGATGTGCACAGGACAAAATTCTTTTGGCTTCTACTTAGACACAGAACTCAAACTCAACTTTGGCCGCCACTGAGTTAAGAAGTAAGTTGCAGATGATCCCTTAGCAGAATGTAAGCTACAGGAGAACCAAGGTCTGAATCGGGCAGAAAAGCCAGTTTGGCACTAATCCATGGATAGTCCCCTTCCAACAGAAGACACTGGGGTACACAGCTGCCTGAGCTCCTGATAACAATTCACCTGCTCCCACACACTCTCCATTCACGCTCCATTTTCCTCCTCTCTAATTTATGCAAATGGAAAGAATTCATGGAAAAATTTTTCACAGAACAGTTTCCTCCAGAACACTCAAGTTACTAGAAACTACCAACCCAAAAGTTAAGCCTTGAACTTTTGGGAGCAGATAAAAATCCTTTGGGGGGGATGGGGGAGGAATCACTCATCAAAGTCAGGGAAGATTTGGAGTCCTTCTGTGAACATGTAGGATGTTAGCCAAATAGCAGAGTTATACCAATGGGCTCTATGACAGCCACCCTGGCTACTTCATGATGCTACCCCCCTGCTACCCCTGGGGAACATAGCACTATGCTGCAGAATCCTGCATTACAACTGACCATGGAAGTCCTAGGGTGAGAACAGGTCAGGAAACACAGAAATGCAGGAGGTAGACATCTGATGCCAGTTGCTGTTGTAATCCCTAGGGAGACCTACCAAATGAATGGCTGAGAACTCTCCCCCAATCCACCAGAAGAACCATTCAGAATTCATAAACAAAGTACAGAAAGCTGAGCCGCAGCTCGGGTTCGGAGTGGAACACACGGATGTGCAGAGCAGATATACTGGCCTCCCCCTTTGTTTTCCCTGCCTCTGTTTTTGATTTGTGTCGATTGGTGGCCACTAGCTCCTGAAAGCATCCCAGAAATCATTTGAGCCTTGGGCTCAGCAGCCCCATGCACTGTTCTATGTTCCTGGCCCCCATTATTTCAACACTGTTGTCTTAGGGCCAACTCAGCATCAACTAAAATTCAAAGGTATTGTTGAGATACGGTTGGCTGCATTCTGTGATAAAGTAGTCAGTCACAGGATCCTTTTCCTTGGTGTGTTATCCCAATGTAGGGTAACTCTAAAACACCCCCCACCCCCCACCAACAGTACCAAAAGTACACTTAAGAAATAACAATGAAAATAATTTTATGGTTTAAGGGTCACTATAACATGAGGAACACTGTTAAAGGGTTGCAGTGTAGGAAGGTTGAGAACCACTGTGAAATTCTGTCCTCTCTCACTGGCTCTCCTTCACCCCACCCAGTTCTTCTCCCCATCCCTTCTTCAACTCAGTTCCTTCCATCCATCCATTTCTCCTTTTGAGTGAGATTCAAGAATCCTTGGGAGGGGCTGTAGGGGGTGTGCTGGGAGGGGAGTGGAGGCTGCAATTGGGATGTAAAGCAAATAAATAAATGCATTGATGGGGGAAAAAAGAATGAAATTCTGGCCAGGTGATGGTGACCCTCAGGAGACAGAGGCAGGTAGATATCTTAGTTTGGGGCCAGCCTGGTCTACAGAGCAAATTATAGGACAGCCAGGGCTACACAGAGAAACTCTGTCTTGAGAGAGAAGGGGAGAGAAAGAGAGAGAGAGAGAGAGAGAGAGAGAGAGAGAGAGAGAGAGAGAGAGAGAGAATATCAAACTCTATCTATTGATTGTAATGACCAAAATCTTTCAGAAATACTGTGAACTCTACTATCCACATTTATAGAAATCCAATCTGACACATCACCTAGCTCAAAGATCCATGTTCCCAAGATTACAGTCGTCATCCCCTTTCTCAACCTGTCTAACTTCCTCCAGTTCAAATCCCCTGGCTTTAGTTTTCTGACTCCACTGGAAATAAGGATGAGCATATTGTGTGGTCTGGACCATTTTTTTTATTTTCCTGGGAAACTCCATGTTCACAGTGGACATCATTCCCAAGGACTTCGAAGTGGCCATCAGAATATCCAATCTCTTGAATAAAAAGCCACTGCTTCCCGAGCTCTACCAGAAGGGGTTCTGGCCTTAGCTAATGACAGCCCAGGCAGTCACCTGCCTGCTCTGTAGAGGTTATGACATTATTTACTTCACATTTTTTGGTTTAATGTCTCTAATCTGCTTCCCACACTTGATAATGTTGCCTACACATTTTAGCATGTAGCCGTAAATCCAGTGTGCACTTGTGTAATTTTAATTTTTTTCAAAGACCTACTTTTAATATGAGTTCTTAAATGCTTTAACCTCCCTTCTAGCCCATCACCCACCAGAGGTCGTGGAAACGAAAGGTTATTAAGATACTGGGGAAGTGGACCTGTTTAGAAACGGTTCTTTGAAGGAAATTCCAGATGTGTTGTCAGGAAATCAGCAGTTCAGTTCACAGGATCAGCAGTGGCAGCCCTATCTACTTGCAAATACTTCAGTTCAGTAACTTCAGGAAAGCAGCAGCAGTAGCAGGACCTAGCAGGAACTGGCCTCAGCCACATCAGTGGCACAGGTCAGCAGGAGGTACCAGGGCCATTATGGATACGAGAAGTTCTTTGCGAAGCTAGCTACGCAAGGACGCCTAGTCACTGTCCACTGAGTTCTATTTATACTCCCTCCAAACACCACATGTCCTCCACCGGTTTTGCCTTAGCAAGTGTCTTGCCTCAGCACGTGAATCTGTCTTTACAAAATTCCATGTAAGTCTTTATCAGCTGACATCACCCTGCGAATCAGACCACGCCTGGGAAAGTGGCACGAAGCCTCCAGCATGCCATCAGAAGTATTTCTTGTTCATCTCTTTCTATGGAGTCCTAGCACATGGAGCTCAAAATACACGTAAGGTGAATCAATCCATGTGTGTTGCTAGTGAAGGTGTCCTTCCGTGTATTTGTCTGAACATCCTTCACCTGTGTCTGCTTCAGGAAAACACTCCTTTATGTGTTTGCCTCAGCAAAACACCATCCGACACAACTAACTTTCCAAAGAACCCTTAAGTTTCCACTTCACACTTGTTGGATGGTTTTGCCCCCCTGTCCAAGAATGCTGAGTGTGATGTAACATGGATAATTCCAAAAAAATTCAAACCTGCTACAATTTCACGCATCCTGGTAAAAGTCTCATAATCTTAGTCTTGGATTCAATTTAGCTATATCACAATTAGATTTGACATCCTAAGCAGACCAACCCACAGATAGGCCAAGGAAACAATTTTTCTAGACTTCTTTCCTTTTTTTCCTTAAATCACACTTTGTTAACACCAGGAAAGTTGTTGTTTCTTTATCCCAAGCATGAAAACATTAGACTTATGCTAAAACATTTAATTTATGCTAAAAAATCACACCGAGTAATGCAGCTCCTGAAGGCAAGGCATATTGGTCCAAGGTCACTAGTTTCTGTGAAGGCAATGGTCACTCACAGAATGGTGGCAGTGTGGAAGACCCAGTGCTTAGATGCTCATGCCTGCTAAGAGGTCTCCAGACCCTGTCCCTGAGGTCAGTCTTCATGCCTGCTTCCTCAACAAGCTTCCAAGGGGTATCCTACATGGCATATTACCCTATTCATCCTTCCACTCCTTGAGTCCATAACATGGGAAATATCAGTGGTTACATCTCTTCTAACTGGTAGTTCGTGTTATGGAAACGGTAGCCCTTGCTTTGTAGCAGGACCTCTGAGAGGCAGTGGGGTGAGTAAGGCTCGCCTGCTTCCTCTGAGATTCTCGCAACACCATGTGCATAACTAACTCTAAGGCGGTGAATGGAATAAGGGAAAGAGGCAGGAGGGAAGAAGCAAGCACATAGTATGAGCTAAAAATATAATCAGCCGACTTTGAAATTCCCACCGCACCCACAATGCAAATGCAGTCCACAAGATTCTGTTGCTTTCCTTACACGGAAGAAGCTCTCCTTGGGTGGGGGGTGGGGCCGGGGGAGCTAAATCTAGAGCCTGGGTCTGCAGATACGGAAATGGCAGTCAGAGCAATAAAACATATAACCACTCATACAGAGATTATGAGGTCAGTTCTTGTGCGGCCAAATGCCCACGTCTTCTCATTTCGCCAGTGTCTGATGTACAGCTATGAAAGCTCAGCACTAATACAATATCCCAAAAGTAAAGATGAACTCAGCAAGCAGAGGTGGCACCGCGCCACGCATGTGCCAATATCCTTACCTAAGTCTAAAGGCTTCAATTGCAAATGGCATTCTAATTTAGAAGGCTTTTTATAAACTTACATAAGGTTTCAGGGATGTTTCTTCCTCCCTCCCTGGGAAAGTGTTTGAGAACATTCCTTTTGGAAAGTCTTCCATTTTTCTCTAAACATAAGAGGCCACTTAAACAAAGAAGGATTATTACTCATAACAGCACTGTTGATATATCTTTATCAAAAAGCCAAAAGGCTCAAAGGTAAGAAAAAAATAAGTCCCAATAAGTTACACACACACACACACACACACACACACACACACACATTCACACATTCATAGCAGCCTTATTTATAATAGCCAGAAGTTGGAAAGAACCCAGATGTCTCTCAATAGAGGAATGGATACAGAAAATGTGGTACATTTACACAATGGAGTACTACTCAGCTATTAAAAACAATGAATTCATGAAATTCTTAGGCAAATGGATGCATCTAGAGGATATCATCCTGAGTGAGGTAACCCAATCACAAAAGAACACATATGATGATATGCACTCACTGATAAGCGGATATTAGCCCAGATACTTAGAATATCCAAGATACAATTTGCAAAACACATGAAACTCAAGAAGAAGGAAGATATATATATATATATATATATATATATATATATATATATATATATAATCGTAAAATCATGATTCTGAATGTTTTTCGTCTCACTAAATGTAAATCAACAGCTCGATACATCATTAGCAACAGAAACATTGTCATTCCTTCTCAATCATGCAAAATAGAAGACTGAGAAAACTGCCCTGAAGAATAACATTGGAATGGTTTAACCAGCACTGAATGTTCAAGAATAATAGTAGTGCTTAGAATGAACATTAATTCACAATAGTCAAAAGATGGGGGCAACCTAGTATCCATCAACCAATGAATGGACGAAGATAATAGTAAAGCCTTGCAAGAGTGAAGCCTGGATCTTTGCTCTGGTGCACTGCCAGGGAGAGGGCGGCCTGGAGAAGCAACACGGCTTCTGGGAAAGATCCCATTTCTGGTTCCGGTCATCCGGCACCTTTCCCGCCCGAGGAGGGTGTCTGCCCAGGAGCAGTCTCCGGGCCTGAACCAGTAGGAGGGCCATCTTTGCTCAGGTGCACTGCCAGGGAGAGGGCAGCCTGCAGAAGTGACACAGCTTCTGGGAAAGATCCCGTTTCTGGCTCCAGTCACCTGGCACCTTTCCCGCCCAAGGAGGGGTGTCTGCCCAGGAGGAGTCTCAAGGCTTGAGCTGGTAGGAGAGTCATCTTTACTCCAGTTCGCTTAGGCTCCAGGCTGCACTAGCAAGAGTGTGGACCGCAGAAGCTACAGAGCTTTGTGACAGACAGAAGCAACCTAACTTCTGGGACAGACCCTGTTTCGGGCTCCAGAAATTTGGGTACCTTCCTTGCCATGGAAGGCTCTGTCTGCCAGAGCAGGTGAGAGAGTCATATTGTGTCCAGGGTCCCTCAGTGGCTAGTCTGTGCAGGTGAGTGAATAAACTGCAGAGGCAACACATCTTCTGGGACAGGCCCTGTTTTGGGCCTACATCTTCAGCAAGGAGGCAGATCTGAATGCCAGGCCTCTGTGCACTTTCCCTGATAGAGGAGAGCTTCCCTGCAGAGAGTAATCTGACAACTGAGACTCAGGAGAGAGCTGGACTCCCAGGACTGCTGACAGAGGCTAAGAGAATCACAGGATGAACAAGCTCCAACCAGAGACAACTATAACAACTAACTGGAGAGATCACCAGATGGCGAAAGACAAATGTAGGAATCTTACTAACAGAAACCAAGACCACTCACCATCATCAGAACCTAGCACTGCCACCTCAGTCAGTCCTGAATACCCCAACACATTCGAAAAGCAAGAACCGGATTTAAAAGCATACCTCATAATGTTGGTAGAGGACTTTAAGAAGGGCATTATTAAAGAAATGCAGGAGATTGCTGCTAAAGAGGTACAAGTCCTTAAAGAAAAACAAGAGAATACTTCTAAAGAGGTA
>NC_034600.1:32010759-32049444 GCF_900095145.1 Mus pahari | reverse complement strand
AAGTAGTGGGAGTGTGTGGGTAGGGGAGCAGGGGTGGGGGTAGGGGTATAGGGAACTTTCGGGATAGCATTTGAAATGAAAATAAAGAAAATAATTTTTTTTAAAAAAAAAAAAAGAGTGAATCCTGGACATGAGGAGCAGACTCAGCTGGTAACATGCTTGCTGCACAAGCCTAAACTACTACTCCAGTTGCCCTGCATCCATGCATGACTCCAGTCCTGGGAGGCAGAGACCAGAGAATCTCTGGGTTTTGCTGTCCAGCCAGGCTGAATCAATGAGCTCCAGGTTCAGTAATTGTCTCAACACAGTAAGATGAAGAGTAATGGAGAATGATACACAGTACAACCCTCTGGCCTCCAAATGTCTACTCAGAGACATGTACTCGCATAAACACATATAACATGTGCACATGCATACACATATGCACACACACACACACACACACACACAGAGAGAGAGAGAGAGAGAGAGAGAGAATAAAATCCTATCCTTTGTGACACCATGGATAGAACTGGCATCATCATTACATAAAGTAGTCAGGGATAGAATGACAAGAAAGAACCACATACCTCATATTCATAAAAGCTCTCTTAATAGCTGATGGTAGAACACGGCTTGGGAGAGGAGGAGTGGTTGGAGAGAGGTGGATCCGTAAAACTAAATTGTGGTTTAAAAGGAGCAAGAAGTTCCATGGTGCTTCTGTACAGTGGTAATTATAAGTAAGCAATATAATCTTTATACTTCAGAAGTATAAGAATGGATTTTAAATGATGTCACCATAAAGAAAGGATAAACCTTTGAGGAGATGGATTCATTTAACCTAATATAAACATTGTATAATGTATACATGCATCAAAACATTACAAGGTACCCAATAGGTATGTACAGTTTTTATGTCTTATGTATGCAATTAAAAATAAATCTAATTCATATTTTAATAAACAATAAATGAAAATTTCACCATCATAATGAAACCAAAAAGTTGACTTAGCTGTTTCCCAATAGAATGTTGATCTTTTTTTATCATGTATAAGTATAAAGTCAAAACATAAATTCTAGAAAATGTATTTTCTGGATGATAGGTCAGGCTGCAGATGGAAAGATGAATGCAAAATGGAACTTCTACTTCAATTTCACTGATCGCCAGCTAATGAGAAGTCTTGGGATATGATTAATCTTTTATTTTCCTAAGCAGATGTCTATGATGCTAGAACGAATCACAAAGAAAAACAATCAGAATAATTAAGCACTGAGGTAGTGAAAGATATTACTAAAGAAAGGATGGGGAACAAGGGGCAAGCAAATCCACACAAAGCATAAGCCACAGGACTGTATACCCTAACATGGTGCATCATCTGGCTTTTCAGTCTTGAGTTTTAAAGAAACTAATGTCCCCACAAAGAGGGAGAGGGGATAGCTTTATGTAATTCTCATTTCCAAACTGCTAGTGTACAATCTGTTTGTGGTAGGAAATATAAAATCGTTTTCTGGGTTTTGTTTTTAATAAAATTGGAATTTGTTGAGTTTAAACTGATGTCATTCATCCCTAAGTCTATCTGATGTGTGCTGCATATCACTGGGCTATCTATGTTCATCAGAAAATAGGATTCAATATTCTAGTAGTTGAAATCAACAATACTGCCAACTCTCAACTACATTTGCAAATGCTACCAAATGGAAAAAAAAAAAAAACTGATGAAAAGTTCACTAACACGAACACAGAATTCAATAGGTTTCCCCCCATGCTTGTGTTTGTAAGCTACATAACTCGGATTAGATGTCTGCCTCCCTTGTTTTCAATCTGGCAAGGTGGCAAGCAGCAGCATGACCTGCCCCATGAGCTTGCCCCAGATCTTTGTTAGACTGACAATTTTTCAATTATAACTTGAAACAAATGAGCCTACAATGTTAACCTGGAGCTGAAGTTGTTACAAATTGGTCATTGCAATTGCTCTTGTCATAACTGGTTTTGCTCTGCTTTAAATGGAAGAACGTTAGAAGACCTTAACTATTGAAACCCCAGAAAAAGGTCTGGGAAAGATGAATGCTTACATTAAAACCCACAGTCAGATAGATGCAAGATGACACGTTTTAATAACCATCCCCCCCCCCAAAGCCTGCTAATTGTTTCCCACATTGCAGGAGAAGTGTATAGATCAATCATGTTAAAGAAGAACAAATTCCCAGTGCTCAGATGCAGAGTTCAAAACAGTATGAGAGCTCCTTCCACATTCGGCTGTTACCAAAGGCTCAAATGCAAGCCAAAAATGACTCTATAGCAACCATACATTTTGAAGAAGAAGAAACTAACATCTCAAGCCCTTGAAGATATAAGACAACAAGCTTTTGGGGTAGGAAAAGCAGCTGACACATGAAAGAAAGGAGCAGGGTAGAACTATAGTTCCTATGTTGCAGGCATGAGGGCAGGATCTCAAGATGTAGACAGGCAGAAATGTGCAAACTCTTTCCAACTCTGGGGAAAAGGATCGCTGACCACCTATCTATGGGAAACTTCCAAGAACTCTGCTAACAGTGAAAGAACCAAGAAGCTGGAGCTACCGGGGATGGCAAATGGAGTTTTTCTCCGGTTATGTTCATTTTCTGGCCTAACAAAAGAAATCAACTCCATTCAAGGAAATATGTAATACTCAAAGTTTCAAAGAGCTCAGAGTACAGAAAATTTAACCCAATCAAAAGCTACTACAACAACAAAGCCCATATGAGGTCAGCCACAAGGTGATCCAGATGTTAGAAAATGAGAAAGGGACTTGAAAACCGTGCGTATAACTGTGTTTAGGGACATAAGTGAAGGTGTACATTTTTGGAAATGGGAAAATAGGAAAGAGATGGAGACACTTGCCACACAAGCCTGGTGACCTGAGTTCTATCCATGGATCCCAAAACAGAAGGAGAAAATTGATTCCTGAATGTCATCCTCTGACCTATGCATGCACATGATGATATGTGTAGTCTGTATTCACAAATATAACACATACACACACACACACACACACACACACACAAGCGCGCGCACGCATGTGCACACACATACACGCACAAGTAATAAATAAAGTTTCTGGAAGTTATGAACCAAGAGTTTTATGGGGTCCATAAAAGACACAATTTTACAAGTTCAAGAAGTCTGACCTATATTTGTAATGTTATCCACAATTAGGGAGAAATCTCAGATTTTGGGACTCAGCTTATCCTTTGCGCAATAAGCACGGACTAGATGTATGTGATTGAACAGAGCATGCTACATGTGCCAGGCTTTCTGTATTTAAAAGATGCCATTTTAATTTCCAAGTGAAGTTGACGAAAGTTATTGGTAGACCAAAACTTCTAGAGACTTTAGAAACAAAATATAAAATGACCCCAAACCATTAAATAATCCAATTTGTACCTCCATTCTAAAAGACACCTCCAAAACTCCCAGTTTTAGAGACTGAATCCATGTATATTTTGCCTGATTTAAGTTTTTATGATTATCCTTGCAAAACAGTGCAATGCTTTGTGCCAGTCTGATTACTCTTCAGGCACATGTCTGTGTAGCCTACATGATGAAGGTAATAAAGCAAGGGAACAATAAGGATTTATTTATGGTTACTAAACTATCTATCTCTGTGACACACCAAACAGAGCAGAGTGTATGAGCATTTAAGTATAGTGTATAGAACAGCATTTCTCAACCTGTGGGTCACAACCCCTTCAGGGATTCAATGACCCTTTCCTAAGGGTCACATATCAGATATAGTGCAGATTAGATATTTGCACTACAATCCATAACAGTGGCAAAATTATAGTTAAGAAGTAGCAACAGAAAGAATTCTATGGTTGGGGGTCACCAGAACATGAGGAACTGTATTAAGAGTCACAGCGTTGGGGAGGTTGAGAATCACTGGTATAGGAACAGACAAAAACACGAACTTCTCCGTAGCTCTGAAAATGTTGATGCTGGAGGAAATGTCGAGCTACAGGAGTCGTTCTAACATCTTTACCTTTCCCATTATCTCTTTCCCTTCCATGTCAAAGTCAAACTATCTCTACCCTTGCTTGGCTCCATACCCTGACAGATTGAGGTCGGAACTTACCAGTGTTCCATATAGACGTTTCTTTACCATATATGACTGAAATGTCAGCTAAGCTAAAAATCATGAATATTGAATGGAAAAGTTTTATCCAAAATCCTTCTTTTACTCATTTTGGTTCTGATGTCTACTCTATCTCTATATCTTCCGCTAAGCCATTTTCTGAGATGGAAATGACTTTAGTATTTGTGAAATTCTTTCCCATCCTGGCTACAAGGAGAATTTAGGACCAATTCAGCACTTGCTATAATTAGTTTCACCAACCACTTACTACCTCTTACCTTGACTCAGTGCCATTTAGAATCAGACATTATTTGCATTTGGAGTTATTAGTTCGTGTGTTAAAAGAGGAAGCAAAAGAAGTCAGTGTAAACACAGGTGCCTGTCACACCCAGATTGTTGATCTAGCTTTGGTCATATCTTTGGCAAGCAGTAAGGGGATATTTATGGGCCATGTGGTCTTTGAATGTACTAATTTTTCAAAATAATGACTAGACCCATTCAAGATAGGCCAAATTATCTATCTTGGGATTTTATTTGGCCTGCAAGTCCAGTGAAGATTTGACCCCACCCAAATCTTTTGTATGTTTTATATAAAGGTGTTTTTTACACAGTATTTAATCTGTCAATGCCCTTTCCTAAAAAGCCCCTTTGAATTTAACTTTTGGAAATTAAATATTTCTGTAATATTTCCCCTTCATGTTTTGAAGAGCCAGCAAAGCTGATTGATCATTGTCCAAGGGAAACAGACACAGGCAGCCCACTTTGCTTGCTGGCATACTCAGCTAGAAGTATATTAGCTCTGGTAACTGCCCAACCGGCTGGGACTGAAGGGATGGATTGCAGTGGGAAGCCTGCTTAACAAACATTGCAATTAGCACCACCTAAGTGTTTGAGGGTTAGAAAGGTAATAAACAAAAGAGTAAATTAATATGCATGTTAAGTCCCCAAAGATAGCCAGATGGCTGGCTGCACCATCAGATGTTTCCTCTCTCTCTTTGCAGGACCACTCCTCTGTACAGAGAGCTGTACTGTTGACACTTTCTGGGCATCTGATGGAGAGTTATAGGACCCACGATGCACCCTAGCTAGGATGCAATTAGAACATTGAGCTCAAAGCCACATCAGTGTCCCCAGAGACAAGAGGGACACATAGAACAACAGTCATAAATTGAATAAGGAGCAAATTTCACAAGCATGATGCTAAACACATTACCAGAACTCCCATTTCCTTAGAAAGGGGAATGTGGACAAACCATGGGGCCAAGACAGTTCATTTTCTCTTTAATTCTAGAATTGAGGGTGGACAATGCATCCCATGCTATGTGGTAAGACTGTGACCTGAGCCATATGTGTCAAGACTGTTTGTCCCCACATCACTCCTAGAACATAAATGTGCCATTATTCCCAGTAAGCAACCACACCCACAGATTTTGTCATAGTCCAAACCCAAAATTGGTCATTTAGACTAAGCCCCAGTCACTGGAAGAAAATGTCAATGCAGACGTCTAAGCATTCACAACGCACTCACCATTAAAAAGCCCTTTCTGGCAGCTCGTGGCTCAGTGTTCTGCTTGTGTTCTTCCAAGATCTCTCCAACTAATATCAGGTAAGTAACTCCAAACATGAAGAGATCAGGGTACATCCATGGTAGGATAGGAGATGAAGTCTCTAATGCCCACAAAGGCCTGGAAGACAAATAATGAACACATTATACACTGACCACAACACTATCCAGACCTCTGGTGTACACCTTGCGCTTAATGCCCTTTTGTGACTTGGGAGGGATACTCTCCATCAGGAAGTCCCATAAGCCATGGAAGACAAGCACAGCACAGCCAGATCTGAAACATATGAGAGATGTTCTCATCTTACTCAGTCTATATAGTCCCTTCTGGTTTTGAATAAACCCACTTGATCTGAAATCCCTGGGAGAGCTCTCAACCCACAGCAACATGATAGTGTGGTACTCTGCTGACAGCCATTCTTTAAAGGAGTGTTTAGTTCATGTCCATGGTCCCAAAGCTTCTGTAGATAATATTCTGAGTACATGATTTTGGACATGAAAACATCCATCATTTTCAGTAATCACTCAAAGGGTACTTTCTTCAGTGACAACTCTATGCACAAGTCACAGTATTAGAAGTACCAATAATTCTGTCACCAATTGAGATACTAAATATTTTCAAAGCACTTTAGAGTTGTTGCAGATTATCTCAAAATATCACATAAGCTCTTCAAGTTGAGAAATATTATTAGGCCACTGGCAATTTTTTTTGGCAAATCATTTATTGATTATACTGCTAATGAAATTTAGCTATTTCTAAACTGAACGTTTGTTTATTTTGCTGATTTTATTTCAATATAACTGGTTTCTTTTGTCACCCCATTATTTTGATTTATATATTGAAAATACTCTAAGGATTTCATGGGCTTCTCTAAACTGTCAAACACACTCTTGGCACAAAAATAGAGAAGAAAATAAAAGGATTAAGAAAAAACTGAACGGTTCTCTCATTCTACCCACTGGCGGCGTTATACATTTTTGTACTCTGGCAACTTCTTTTTTCTCTTCCCCCCCCCCTTTTTTTTTTTTTAAAAAAAATATCTTCTTCATTTCCTTATAGCTGCAAACAATAGAACCTTTCCTGGTCCTGCTACCACCTTAAAACCATTCCCAGATCCCCTTCAACTCATCTGAATAGCAGTTTCAATCCTTCCTTCCATATCGTTAAATCCCAAACTGGAACCATTTATAGACACTGCATGCTTAATTCTACCCACCTAGACTGAAATCTGACATCAACAAGCACCAGGTAGCCAAAAGCTTTTTGGCTTCTTAATTATTTTGTATTATTAATTACTATATAGTTATAACCTTTTAAATTATTTTTTTCAGCAGTAACCCCTCCCATAACATTTATTACTCCTGTGGCACAATGCCTAACAAAGCAACAGTGATGCTTTGAAAAAGAATGGCTCCGTAGGCTCATATATTTGAATGCTTAGTTTCCAGTTGGTGGAACTGTTTGGGGAGGATTAGAATGTTCCTTGTTGGATAAGGTGTGTCACTGGGGAGTGGGCTGCGTGGTATCAAAAGCCTATACCACTCCCAGTTGGTTCTCTCCTTCCTAAATGCAGATGAAGATGTAAGCTCTCAGTTATTGCTTCATCCCCATGCCTTCCTGTTGCCCCACCATGATGGGCATAGTCTCTAACTCTCTAGAACCATAAGTCAAAATAAACATTTTCTTCTATAAAGTTCCTCTGTCATGATGGCTCTTCACAGCCATAGAAACATAACTAAGAGCACAACTTGAGGAAAGAAGGGGTTTGATTGGCTCATGGACTAAGGGCACAGCCCATCATGGTGGGGAAGACAGCAGGAAGGGGGTAGCTGCTCACGTTTCATTTGTATCCAAAAGCAGACAAGAAATCCTGGTGCTCGGCTCCCTTTTTAATCCATCCATGACCAACTCTACAGGAAGGTGCTGCCCACACTAGGGTCTTCCTTCCTCAGTTAAACTTCTAGAAACACTCTCATAGATACACCCACAGGTGTCTCCAGGGTGATTCTAAAATCCAGTCAAACTGCCAGCGAAGGTTAACTGCATTAGCCTAAGTTTTCCTACGTTTTTAAACCAAGAAACACTATTGACCTCACACCCCCATTTGATCTGCAAAATAAAACCAAATTCCTAGATCTGACATGCAAAACCCTTTCCAAATTAGACACCATCTACTGTGTAGGTCTTTGCCTCTTTGATCGCTAAGCCCCACATTCTAATTACTCTCCAAACTTGCACACAGTCTCACGCCAGCCTGTCTTCATTCTTGAGCGTCCTTCTTAGCACGCTCTGGATCCCTTCTTTTTTTCCCACAGGAAAATGATGACCCCATTTCTGAAATAGCATTGTTTTTGAGACACCCCTGCCTGAGTACACAGCGATACGTGAAGCTGACTAAAGAAATGAACCCCACTACTTGTTTTATTATTAAACTTTTTATTGCAAAACTCCATTCTGAAATGCCACGATTGTGACAGAACTGTGACTATTTCAGAACCGTAAAAACAGATTGAAGCTACTCCCCTCCCTCACTTGCCATGACCTGAAATTCAAAACTGTTGTTAAAGCATCAGCCATCTGCTCTGGTCCCCCCTATAATCCTCCAAAGGCCTAACCATGAAAGTTGATCTCCCTTTGGTCCTTACTTCTGACTTATATAGAACTTTCTTTCATACAGATGTTCCCATCCCCAAGGGTTCACATAGGAACATGCTAGTGTTGGTCCCACATGACCATCTCTAAGACATACTGGTAGGTAGAGGGTCACTGTAAGCCTTCTTCCAGTCTACCATTGGTCCCCCTCACTCTCAATCAAACCCCTTCTGCCTTGGAAACACATTGCCATTTAGCTTGGCCACTTGCTATGTTTCCTTGACACCATCTACCTTCCTGTGATCCCGTGACATCGGGTGCAGATGAAGGCAACTGCTTCATGGTCTCCATCAGAACTTGCACCTTCTTCTGAGATAACTCAGATTCCCCACCCCTTGTCACACAATCTTAAACCTGCTAGACTCCATAGTTCGTCTGATTCGCATACCTACAACCATTCCTGTGGTTCCCAGAGAGCTCCATGTCCCTTCAATCATCTGCCTGATTTCCTATTCTCTGAACATTCCCATAGATCCTACCAGTATTAGTAACACTTTATCACTCCATCCAGCTGCTCTCTTCTGTTTCATAGGATCCACTCACCTATGATATCCTTGCCTATTTCGAGTCTTTATTTAAAAAATTATTTCTTCAAAATTCTTCCCACAAAGCAGAACTGTGCTCCCATCTAACCTCCAAGTCTAACATAAGTCGTAAGAAACCTTGAGTCTTTGGTCCACAAGAAGAACTAAGCTGGAGCCCAAGGGAGGGGGACTATATCAGGAAACATAATGCCTATATCTAAGTATGATGCTATCGCCTTGTCTGTGTAGTCCTTGAACCCTTTCCTATTTCCCAACTAGATGGTCTATCCTACTTCCTAGAAAGTAAGAACTGTCCACTTCACCTGTAAGAGCTTGCTCGTAACTAATGTAGAATGGTTACCTCGTGAATGAATTAACAAGGACTCCTCAAAAACTTGGAACAATAAGAAATTCTAGCATTTGGAGTATTTATTGCTAATTCTTACACATGTGTTCCCATTCAATCACATGGTCTTGAGGATTTTTCTTTCCTAAAGGAACTTGAGATCCTAACAGATTTTCTCTCTCCTATAAATATCCCAGTGTCACAAACACAATCTGCACTCAATAAATATTTGTTGGGTATTTCTTACAAGCCACCCTCATTAACATACTGAGATTTTTATTATTTCTATTATCTCGGAATTTGCATTGTGACTCATCATGGCCCAAATGGTAACAGTGACTATTAGAACAGAAAGCTTGGGGGAGAAATAATAACAGTTGTTAATAATATTTTATTCTCCATTTTAAAAAATAAACTGTAACCTAGCTATAAAGCAAAATAACTACTGCTTATAGGTATCAGGGCAAACTAATGGTTGTACCTGGGCTAAGGAGCCAGAGAAAGAAGAAAAAATTTTAAAAAGCATTTATAAAATAGTATTTGAGAAATCAAACGTAATAGTCGTTAATAAAAAAGTCTAACTAAAAAAAGAAATAGTAATAACCCTGACGCCATGACGCTTCTCACAGGAAGGCTGAGGAGAGATCTGAAGAGTCCATCAAACCAAAGCAAGCCCTGATCCTGGGAGAGGTTCTACAGGAGGGCATCTTTGGATGGAAGCATGGAAATGCTTTCCTGGTGATACATGCATGAGCTTCATGAACTTGACATCCTCTACCGCACAAAGGGAAACACCTTGAGAGCATTTGTACCACTGATAATGGTCTTTTGAGGTTCCTTGAATTTCAGTAAAATCAGTAGGTCATCAGAGTGAACCCCTCATTCCAGGAGAATCAGGGGACATCTGGCAGATGATACAGAAGTCTGTTCTGTCCCTGAATTTTTTTTTCACAGGGGAATTTACATACTAAACAATCAACCCTTATCATCCACTGGGTTTGATATGTTCACTGGGCTGTACAACTATTTTTTTTTAACGTATTCTCATTTTTGAGTTTTGTGTCCCATTTATAGTCACTCCCGCATCCTCTTGCTCTAGAGCCCTAAACACTAATCTCCTACAGATCTGTCTGTTTTGAACCAGGGGTAAGTGGAATCATTTAGTGTGTTGTCTTTGATGGCCGGTTTCTTTCTCTTAACATTATGTTCAAAGTTCAACTAGGTTGCAGCATGTGTCAGCACTGCAGTGTGTGTCAGTACTACATTGCTTTTTAAGGCCAAATAACATTCCATTGTATGGATGTAACACATTAAAATCATGTTTTGAGAATAACCACTCTGTGTCTGTTAGCACTTCCACCTAAATCATTTTTATAAGATCTCTGTTTTCCAGATGTTTGGATAGTTGTTGGAATAATTTCTGTCTGTTTAACTGACAGGTTATTTCTCCTCGCTTCCATCTCCTTACTTGGAAAGTAGATAGACTTGGACTTACTTATAGAGTTCTTTGAGTTATTGTAATTTATTTAAGAGCAGCACACTGATTTCCCATAGGAATAACTAAATATCTATTAGGTGTCACAAGGACATAAAATCGTTAACATCTTTCTTTTAAATTTGATTGGATTTTTAATTGCAAGGGCGATTGACATTTATTATAACCAATAAAAAATATGGAGGTGAATTTTTGAGTTCATCATTTTCCTCTCAGATTTCTACCTGTCCTCAGTCCTTACAAGCATAAAGCGTGGTATGCATCTTCCAAACTATTTTGTGTGCTCACAGCAGTAATTATGCAAAATACAAAGGAACATACCGAGAGGCTCCTTTTGCATTTTCTCTGTTAGAAGTTACATTTCTCCTCCTTTGTTTGGTTTCTGTTGTTGTTGTTGTTGTTGGTGGTGGTGGTGGTTTAGGATTTTTTTTTGTTTTTTGGCTGGTGTTGGTTTTGGTTTTGGTTTGAGACAGTCATAGTCTGTATATCAAGCTTACTCTCTAGAACTTATAATGTATCCCAGGCTGGCCTCAAACTCACATGAATCTTCCTGCTTCAACCTCCTAGCTATTGGACTTTAGTTATGAGCCACATTGTCTAAATTTACCATTTTTAAAAACTAAAATAAAAAATATGCATCTTTCCAAACAAATGCATATGTCGCTAAGTCTTTCTTCTTGGCATCCATGTAACACTCTACAGCATACATACACTCTAGTCAGTATATTCAACTCTTCAACAATTGATATGCATTCACATAACATTTGCTGGCCAATATAAAATAGCTTTAATAAGCCGTCTTTTAATAACATGAGTAATTATACCCATGGATCTGTTGTTACTATTCTACACATGTTCCATTCTCCAATCTCTACCTGGGCAAACAGACATGATAAAACAAATATGAAGGATATATGATCTATAATAAGGAATTTCAGGAGATAGAGAGCTGGGTGAGTGGCTAAAGTGCTTGCTGCAGACGCAAGAGGATGTGAGTTCAGATCACTGGCACCCACATACAAGTCAGGAATAGCAGTGAGTACTTGTAACTCCAGCCCTGGGGACTGGAGACAGAATGTGCTGGGGGCTTGCTTACCAGCCTGCTTGAAATGGCAAGCTGGGGATTCACCAAAAGACCCCATCCCAAAAAATACCAGGGAGAATAAAGGTGGATGCCTAATGTCGATCTCTGGCCTCTGCACTAATGAGCAACCACCCTACCCCACCCCGTTACCACATACAATAAATAAGGAGTTCCAAACAAGAGAAATTTGAAGGAAATTAATTCAGAGAATGAACAAGAGTTGACTAGCCATTCTGGACAGAGAAGAGAAGACAATGAGGAAGTAGAGTCATGAAGACTAGCAGACTGAAGAGTCGGGAACAGGGCGCTTCCTCTAAAGACTCCATTTCAACCAGACAGGCGGTTGATGAACCAAGTTCCCTATCCTTAAATGAAAGAGACAGCATTGTCCCTTAATCATCTCCTTTCTCAAACATTTTTTTAAAAGATTTTTAATTAAAATTTAAATATAGGATTCTGGCTTGTTACGAGATTCTAAATTAGTGTAAACAGAAACATAACGCAGACTAACTTAAGAGCTGGCTATAGGAGAGCCATGTGACATGCTGATGTGGTTTTTGGATCATCCTGGAACCTGACTTATGCAACAGTTCTGTCCATTTCCTGGGTAAACTGGCTGCTCAGTATATTTGTGTATTTTTGTGTGGTATGCTCCCTCCAAAGGATTTTAGTCATTATTGTTTTGCTCTTGTCCTTTGTGGATGGCTTTGTGTGTGTGTGTGTGTGTGTGTGTGTGTGTGTGTGTGTGTGTGTGTGTTTGTCTTTGTTGTTTTGTTTTGTTTTGTTTTAACATGTGATCCAGCTTTGTAGCCCAGGCTATAGCCCAAAGTCTCCATTCTCTTCAAACTGCAGTGTTGGGATTACAAGTGTGCCAACCTGCTTGCCTCTCCACTAGATTTTAACTTCTAATTTAAGATCAGGAAACCCAGTTGAGTGGTAGGTATTGTAGCTTGGCATTCTGCACCATGGCTTCTGAGATATCGGTTGATCCCCGTGCCTACGGCTGAATTTACTAGACACACACGTGTGGCTCCTCCTTCCCACAAGCCAGATCGGTCTGGAAGGAAGACCAGGAAAATGACTTCCTTGATTTTGTTTTTTCTGGAAATGCTGCATGGAAAAAGATTTTATCCAGAGGGAAAACTTCTGGATTTTACTGGCTCACTAAAATATAAACCTTTTAGTGGCAAAAAAAAAAAATTAAGATTAAGCTTTCTTTCATCTGTTTGCACATTCAACCAAAAATAGCAAAGCATATATATATATATATATATATATATATATATATATATATATATATATATATATATATATATATATAAACCCACCATATAAAAAGGAAAATTTATATCCAAAAGCCATGGTCTTCTGTTGCTAGTGTTAGTTCATAGGGATTTTTTCTTTTTCAAGCAGTTTATCCTATTTCTACAACAATGTGAAAGAGACTGGTTGCCTGTCAGCCCCAGAACGCTTGCAAATTTAGTGAGGGACAAGTGAACTGCTGAGACTGCCCAGAAACCCAGTCATGGAAGCAAGCGTGCTCGCTGAGACCTAAGATTCCATTCCAGGATAGAACTTTTTATTAATTCCCCTAATTGACAGTCTCTTTATTTCCTTTTACCAAGCTATAGATGGTCCCCAAAATAACCTCAAGATGTATTCAATCTGGGCAGCACACAGCTATTTCCTCTGTGGCCTCCAGGGTCCCATGGCCCTTCATCTTCTACAAGGAGCACATTTAAATCTTTCAAGGGGCCTTTTATAGCTGGGGCCAGCCTGTTTCTCTTCCAGGGAGCTCCTGAAAGCCTGTTTGTCAAGAGTGAGGAGGGGCCTATCAGGTCCTGCCACAGACCCAGAGGAGGCCCACCTGTTCTGACTCCAGGGCAAAGGTGCCATTCCTGTTTCTCCTGCTCCTTCCAACAGTGTTGAAATCAATGTGTTTTCACATCTGCACTTCAAAAATCTATTCCACCTTTTCTGTCAGTGCTAGACAAGCACTCTGCTACAGAGCCACGTCCCTAGCTCTCATCCATCTATTCCAGGGAGAAACGGATTGTCATTTAGCAGCAAGAAGTTGTCAATTTGACACAAATTCACATTTCATTAATGATGTCTAACAGAGCCTCTGTCGCTAGCTCAATATCGTGCATTATTTATTCGAGTCAGAAGTTGGAGGCAGTATGGCCTGCCTTACGATCTAGCCTGTGATTTCTAAGGCTGAGTAGTTTGCACAGAAAGCAGTGGCTCGCCCCACCTACCCAGCTCCTCCAGTCCCCGACAGAAGTCACACCTGTCCATGGTACCCAGTGTGACTTCAGGACTCTCTGTCCTCAGCTATCAGCCTGGTGTCCCCTTCACTGTTAAGGGCCTTGCAGAGTGAATCCATCTCACAGCCATCCGAGTTGGGTCATTTTACCCAAACGCTGAGTTCATCCATCTGTCCATTCATCCATCCATCCATCCATCCATCCTTCCTTCCGTCTTAGTCAGGGTATCTATTCCTGCACTAAACATCACAACGAAGACGCAAGTTGGGGAGGAAAGGGTTTTATTCAGCTTACACTTCCACGTCGTCATCGTTCATCACCAAAGGAAGTCAGGACTGGAACTCAAGCAGGTCAGGAAGCAGGAGCTGATGCAGAAGCCATGGAGGGATGTTCCTTACTGGCTTGCTTCCCCTGCCTTGCTCTGCTTGCTTGCTTTTTTCTTTTCTTCAATTTTTTAAAATTAATTTTTTGCACTTCATATTCCATTCCCTGCCCCCCCCCCATCTATCCTCTGACTACTCCACATCCCACACCTCCTCCCCACCCCACCCCATCTCTACATGGATGCTCCCCACCCACCTGACATCTAAATTCCCTGGGATCTCCAGTCTCCCGAGGGTTAGATGCATCATCTCTGAATGAACACAGACCCGGAAGTCCTCTACTGTATGTGTGTTGGGGACCTCATATCAGCTGGTGTATGCTGTGTGTTTGGTGGTCCAATGATTGAGATATTTTGGAGTTGCAGATTAATTGAGACTGCTGGTCCTCCCTTCTCCTCAGCTTCTTTCAGCCTTCCCTAATTCAACAACAGGGGTCAGCTGCTTCTGTCCATGGATTGGGTGCAAATATCTGCTTCTGACTCTTTCAGCTGCTTGTTGGGTCTTTCAGAAGGCAGTCATGACAGTTCCCTTTTTGTGAGTGCTCCATAGCCTCAGTAATAGTGTAAAGCTTTAGGACCTCCCCTTGAGCTGGATTCCACTTTGGGTCTGTCGCTGGACCTTCTTTTTCTCAGGCTCCTCTCCATTTCCAACCCTGTAATTCTTTCAGAGAGGAACAATTATGGGTCAGAGATGTGACTGTGGGATGGCAACCCCATCCCTCACTTGATGCCCTGCCTTCCTGCTGGAGATGGGCTCTATAAGTTCCCTCTCCTACTGTCAAACTAGAAAATATCATACTGAGTGAGGTAACTCAGACCTAAAAGGGCATGCATGGTATGTACTCACTAATAATTGGATATTAGCCACAAAAAAAGTATGGAATACTCAAGATACAGTCCACAGAACTCAAAAAGGTCAACAAGCTGAAGTGAGGACACCTCAGTCCCACTGGGGAGAGAGAAGAAAGCAATCACAAGTGGGGAGTGAGGGAGGGACCTAGAAGGGAAAGTGGATGGGGTGGGGAATGAGGGGAACCTGATATGGTATTGGGAGAGGGAAAAGGACTGAAGCCCTGAGGGCCAGCAGAAAGAATAGAGACAGGCAAACTCAGGAAATAGGAGGTTGGGGGGACCCTCCAGAATGCACCAGAGACCTGGGAGGTGAGAGACTCTCAGGAATCAAAGGGAGGGACCTTAGATGAAGTGTCAGCTTGCTCTCTTATAGAACCCAAGACTACTAGCCTAGGGATGGCACCACCTACAATGGGCCCTCCCCACTTGATCACCAATTGAGAAAATGCCTTACAGCTGGATCTCATGGAGGAATTTCCTCAACTGAAGGTCCTTTCTCTGTGATAACTCCAGCTTGTGTTAAGTTGACACAAAACCAGCCAATACACCCTTCCTTCCTTCCTTCCTTCCTTCCTTCCTTCCTTCCTTCCTTCCTTCCTTCCTTCCTTCTTTCCTTCCTTCCTTCCTTCCTTTTAATTTATTCTTTTATCATATATTACATCCCTAGGGTTAGGGATAGGGTTGTTAGAGTTAGGAATAAGGCCTTCCCACTCCTTCCCCTTCACCTCCCCTCCCCCATCTAATCCTTCTCCTTTCCCTTCAGAAAAGGGCAGGCTTCCCAGAGATATCAACCATACATGCTGTATCAAGTTTCCATAAGATAAGGAACTCCTCTCATCTTAAGGCAGTACAAGGCAATCCAGTTGGAGGAAAGAGCTCCCAAAAGCAGGTAAAAGAGTCAGACTTAGCTCTGACTCCCACTTTTAGGAATCCCACAAGAAGACAAGCTGTATAACCATAATGTATGAGCAGAGGGTCTAGATCAGCCATGCAGGTTCCCTAATTGTCAGCTCAGTCTCTATGGGTCCCTGTTTGCCCAGGTTAGTTGACTCTGTGGGTTTTCTTGTGGGGTCCTTGACCAATCTGAATCTTTCCTCCTCCTCTTCCTCCTCCTCTTCTTCTTCCTCCTCCTCCTCTTCATCCTTCTCTTCTTCCTCCTCCTCCTCGTCATCCTCCTCCTCCTCCTCCTCTTCCTCAGGATTCCCTGAGCTCTTCTTCCTCCTCCTCCTCGTCATCCTCCTCCTCCTCCTCCTCTTCCTCAGGATTCCCTGAGCTTTACCTAATGTTTGGCTGTGTGTCCCTGCATCTGCTTCCATCGGTTACTAGAAAAAGCCTCTCTGATAATAATTATTCTGACCTTCTGTTGACAAGTACTGCAGAATGTCATTAGGAATCTTTAATTGACTGGTTGGGTGGTTGGGTGGGTGGTTGGAATCTTTAATTGACTGGTTGGGTGGTTGGGTGGGTGGTTGGGTGGTTGGTTGGTTGGTTGGTTGGCTTTGGTTTCGCCAGCTGTGATTGGTCCTATTCTAAGTCTCTGGGGTATCCTGCCTCCCATTCCTGGCCCTCCAGGCAGTGGTCAAGGGTGGATTACCTCTGAAAGCATTAGTTTCTAAGTATTTTTGATCTATAAGTTGTGAACTCTTTGATTTCAAGAACTGAATCTAATTCCTCTCTTTTTTCAGCTTTGGTGCTGACAAGTAGCATGGATAGGAAATGCTCAAAGGAAAAAAAAAATTAGCAATAGCACAGGAGTACATTTCGGCCCACCTTAAAAACCAAGAAACTGAGGTTCACGTAACCACCCAACGTCATATGCACAATAAATAGTAGAGAATGAGTTGAGACAGAGCTTCATTGAATGCCAGTGCCCAAATCTTGTTACATATCTGATAAATGGGCATAATTATTCAGAGACAATATTAGCCCCTTAGTGCTGCTAGCAGTAATCCTACAGAAAATGGGATCAGCAGCCAAGCCCTTGGAATTTTTTTAGACTATTGTAGCTTCTCCTTATCATGGATACTTTGTGTGTCCGAAGACTGTCGTGCCAACAGATAATGCTGCTTCTGAGGTCAGGATTTACCTGTTTCCAGTGCCCGTAGGAAGGCACAAACACTGAACTTGCAGTTTCCCATTTTGTTCCTGGGAGCACCAATTTAACCCTATGCTTAAGGGACCCAGGCAAGAAACATGCGATTGTAATGTGGTTCTAATTCTTTCAATAATCACGAGGCTTTTCCCATGCCGTTTACTTGGCTCCCATTTAACGCTCCTACACAATCACCATCCACTTAGCTCCCAGCAGCTCTACACGCTGAGCAGATGATGAACAATTTCCAGGCGCTAACTTCAACCTGCAAATAGCCCCATCATCACTGCCCCCCCGCACCCCCCAACACACAGTCTCTGATGTTCCCAGGTATTATGTAAAGTTCAGTTGCTAATATTTCTGGGCTGAGAGTGGCCTGCCTTCCTGGAACTGTGTGAGCAGCAGGGGAAAAAAAAAAAAAAAAAGTAAGCCATTAGCTTGCCTCTAAGGCTTGGAGACACGAAGCTTCACCAGGCTTACTGGCAGTTACGTTTGTTCTTATTCCAGCTCCTTCCAACTCCTGCCCAGGGGTAGGTTCCTTTGAGCACACCCTCTTCTTTCCCCGTTTCCCAAATCCACTACAGTTTCCTTTCTGAGACTGAATCATAAATTACAAGGTGCAATCTAAAGGAAAACATTTATTTTGGAGTCTCATTAACAACTCAGAGGAGAGCTATAGTGTTTATTCCCAACATGGTGGAGTAGACACCTACACATGTAAAAATGGGTCCTCAGCCTAATCCTTAAACACACACACACTGAAGTGCACACACATAGGTGTGAACACACACACCACTGCTACCACCACCACCTCCAGCACCACCACCACCACCACCACCACCACCACCATCAGTACAGTAAAAGTGCCACAGAGAAGCAGAATTGAGAAACACTTCAGTAAAGACAGTCTGGAGTGATGTTCTTCAAGCTCTATTTGAAGCTCTATTTAATGATTTATTGACACAGGCAACTGTACTTAATTATTCACCCTATAAACCAATTTTTAAGATATCGTCTCTCAGCCCTTTCTGGGGCTCAGGGGCTCAGGCTCTGCAAACCACATTTTGCTCTTGCCAAGTGCTTCTAGAGTCAGCTCCATCCACTGAGAATACTAGAAGGAAACTGCAAAGTAGAAAGTAAATGAATCAACATCTTCTTTTCCTTCTCATTCTGATGATTCCTGCTGTAGTTCCCCCAACACAGAAGTGACCACTGTGCCAGTGTCCTCCAAAGTCTCACCCTATACAGCTTTATCACAGCCCATTCTGCCGGCCTCTTCCCTTAGCTGCTGAGGAGTCTGCCCCAGCTGAGTGGTGGCCCCTTCAGAAAGGTCTGAGTCCCAACTCTGTGCAGTTGTCCTCTGACTTTCTAGGCTCTCCCCATCTGCTACATGCCCCCAGCCTGCTGGTGGGGATGCCTTCATAGAATTATTAACCATGTTACCTTGTACTCTCTTTCACCTTTCTCAGAAGGGCCTCCCTGCCAAATTGGGGCTAACCAGCCCCCATGTTCAGAATCCCCTTTTAAAAAGAGGCACGTGGGTCTCTATTATTCCCGCTAATGTTGACAGGTAAGCACTCCCTGCCTTAATCATTCCTTCCTGCCTCATCCTCTAACTTTGTTTTGTTCCCGCAGCACTAACCTTCTTGTCCTAACCCTCTACTACCTGGAAGGTGATTCATGTTAGTGAATGAGGATAAAGGAGGAGCCGCGGCCTCAAGAATCCTGTGCTCTAGAAATAAGAAGCAGGGTCAGATCACAAACTCTTTTTTTTTTTTTTTTTTAGATTTATTTATTATTTATATGCAAGTACACTGTAGCTGTCTTCAGACACACCCGTAGAGGGCATCAGATGTCATTACAGATGGTTGTGAGCCACCATGTGGTTGCTGGGATTTGAACTCAGGACCTTCGGAGGAACAGTCAGTGCTCTTAACCGCTGAGCCATCTCTCCAGCCCCAGATCACAAACTCTTAATTGACTCACGGAGAGAATAGGGCTCACCGGAAGGTCAAAAGGATGTGAGCCTGCTTTAAAAGTCAACGCAAGAAGGGAGAGTTTGATGGTTGAATACTTGAGAAAGAGGCTTGGACACTAGCAAGCTGCACTGGCCCTTGAGTAACTGCAGAATGAGGAATGATGGATGAGCAAGCAGCAGATAACACCACTGGAAGGAAGCCACTGCCCACTATGACTCCTGACTCACCCAAGGCAAGGAGTCCAAACTCCTGAAACTCCATGTCTCGACTCATCTCAGCCATCACCAATGTCCCACTCAAGAACCTCTGTGAGGGTACTGACTAAGTAGGAGGGTCTCAGTTGACACCATCTTGAGAATTCTATCTCAGCCACCTTTTACTCAGACCTGATAGTTATGGAGGGGCTTTGATAAGATGAAACTTTTCAAAAAAAATTAAAGTGGTATATTGCTGGAACATTCTGTAGAAAAAAATATATATATAAACCAAGTTTTGTCAGATACTCTTTGTTTTTAACTTTTAAGCTTGCTTTCTTCCTTTCTTTCTTTCTTTCTTTCTTTCTTTCTTTCTTTCTTTCTTTCTTTCTTTCTTCCTTTTAATTTACATCTCAAGTTTTATCCCCTTACCTGGTTTCCTCCCATCTCAGAAAACCCCTTATCACATTCTCTCTCCCCTTGCTTCTATGAGGGTATTCCTCCACCCACCCACCCACTCCCATCTCCCAGCCCTTGATTCCCCTATACTGGGGTATCTATCGAGACTTCATAGGATCAAGGACCTCTCCTCCCATTGATGCCTGACAAGGCTGTCCTCTGCTACATATGCAGCTGTAACCAGCCATGTGTACTCCTTGGTCGGTGGCTTAGTTCTGGGGGGGTCTGGTTGGTTGATATTGTTGTTCATCCTATGGGGTTGCAAATCTCTTCAGCTCCTTCAGTCCTTTCTCTAACTCCTCCATTGGGGACCCCACACTCAATGCAATGGTTGGTTGTGAGCATCCGACTCTATATTTGTTCCCCTTTCTAAGGACTGAAGCACCCACACTTTGGTCTTCCTTCTTCCTGAGCTTCATGTGGTCTGTGAATTTTATCTTGGGTATTCTAAGCTTTTGGCCTAACATCCACTTATCAGTGAGTACATACCATGTCTGTTCTTTTGTGATTGTGTTACCTCACTCGGGATGATATTTTCTAGGTCCATCCATTTGTCTAAGAATTTCATGAATTCATAGTTTTTAATAGCTGAGTAGTACTCCATTGTGTAAATGTACCACATTTTCTGTATCCATTCCTCTGCTGAAGGACATCTGGGTTCTTTCCAGCTTCTGGCTATTATAACTAAGGCTGCTATGAACATAGTGGAGCATGTGTCCTTATTATATGTTGGAAAATCTTTTGGGTATATATGCCCAGGAGTACTATATCTGGGTCCTCGGGTAATACTATGTCCAATTTTCTGAGGAACCACCAGACTGATTTCCAGAGTCGTTGTACCAGCTTGCAATCCCACCAAGAATGGAGGAGTGTTCCTCTTTCTCCACATCCTCACCAGCATCAGCTGTCACCTGAGTTTTTTATCTTAGCTACAGATACTCTTGATATAAATCTTGGATTTACCTCTTTCTGGCTAGCAGCTGATCCAAGTAGTTCAATGACCCCAAGCTTCAGTGTCTTTACATGTAAAATAGTGGCAATGGCCTTACCATCATTTTTTCCACTTTTTTTATTAGATATTTTCTTTATTTACATTTCAAATGTTATCCCCTTTCCTAGTTTCCCCTCTGAAAATCCCCTATCCCCTCCCCTGCTTCCCCTGCTCCCCAACCCACCCACTTCCATTCCCAGTCCTGGCCTTCCCCTATACTGGGGCATAGAACCTTCACAGGACATAGGGCCTCTTCTCCCACTGATGACCAACTAGGCCATCCTCAGCTACATATACAGCTAGAGCCACATGTCCCACCATGTGTTTTCTTTGGTTGGTGGTTTAGTTCCAAGGAGTTCTGGGGGTACTGGTTAGTTCATATTGATGTTCCTCCTATTACTGTCACTTTATAAATGCAAGAGGAGATGTATTCAAGTCTCTTGGCATAGCATCCTGACAACAAGCCTACTTGGCAGTGGAAGCTTTTGACTAAGCCTGGTTGAGGTATTTTCGTGTCATTTCAGGACCTAGCAAACTCCCATCTTTTCTTTGGTTTTTAGAAATCAAGACCAAACCTTTTTTTCTGGCCATCATTTCCTCTCAAAGGCCTCCAGCACCCTCCTGGGTTCTAAGAATTCCTCTCTACCATCTTCTAGATTGACTAGAAAAGGAAGCAGCCAGCCCAGTTCTCTTGCTTCATCACAGCCTCAAGAGTAATCCTGCAGGGTCTGAACAGTACAGTGAAACAGGCACCAGAGAAAGCAAGATTAACAAGATCATGGTTGAGGGCTGGAAACCATAGGCTCCTTCCTTTAGGGTAGTATCTGGAACAATGACCTTGGTCTCTGCCCTCCTGCTGTTATACCTGTGACAAAGGAAGTATGGGGTAACTAATATTCTCTCCCAGCCAGAGCCTCTCAACCTGAAGAGAAACAGCAACATACATCTATCTGACCTCCAAAAGAAATGGCTTCTCTAAGGCTCTGTGGCAGGATGGCAGCCAATCCTTTCATCAGGAAAGAATTCAGATGCACAGGGAAGGTATAAGAGTATAGCAGTCAAAGGATATTGAGAGATGACCAAGAGTCACTTAAGTTACTTCTAAGCTTCATATGGCTACCACTTGTACAAGGACTGCTTGCCCCCTACTTTTCATCTTACATGACTCCTTTTTAACAAACCATTTGCCAAGAGCACAGTACATGGAACACTCAGTGTGCTGAGGGCATATTCTAAATGCCTGCTTGAGTCAATTTCCACCACAACCCAGAAGGCAGTTATTATTGCCCATTTTAAAGATGAAAGAGCTTAGATTTCAATAAAGTAGATCACCTGCCCATGATCCCATCCCTAAGAAAAGAACAGAACTGGGATCCGGACAGAGCCTTCTGACTCACAGTCTACGCCCTTTCCCACTTCATTGTGTTTTTCCAATAAATCATGTTTCCCACCCAAGATGCCCCTTCCTAATCCTTGGCAGGATATCAGAATTCTTGCTACTTGGTGAGGAAAAGATGAGAATTCCCCCCAACAAATTCCCCAGCTTTCTTCTTCTCATTCTAGCTAGAACATGGTTTTAGTGAATATGGCTACATTTTTAGATGAAGCATTTGGATGCCAATGATGAAATATAATCCATAAAGACTCATATATCTTGGAATGTAAGTCAAATTGGGCTATAGAGATGTAAGAAAAGGTTGAGACAGTTGACACATGTCCTCTCTGCTCTCTATATGATGCCTCATGGGCCCAGACCATTACGTGGAACTCTCTTGACTCTCAACTGAAGAGTTGATGGGAATATTTCCTTAGAGCAAGAAGTTACAATACAGGAAACTGAACTTTTGTTGATGTTTTAAAATTTTATTTATTTATTTTTTTGCCCCATGACCACATAATTTTTTATTCCCGTGTTATCTTTTGGGTCCGTATACTTTAAAATGAACTAACAATACTGTTTACTTTTAATTTTTTTCAAAATTGGCTTGGAAATGAGGTAATGGGTAGGAACTTCTTTAGACTCCTTGTCTGCTATGACTTTGGAAATTAAAGGGGAAATGGGTATTAGCTGGTATAGCACCCATCCTCTCACAAAATCCATGTCAAATAACAAGAAGAAAACTTAAAACTAACAAGATGAAAAACTTTTCATCCATTTTAACCTGCCTTTATGTTCACTGCTACCTAATCTCAATCAGAGATGGACCAGGAGCTACAGGGGAAAGGAAGCTCTTGTTTCTGTTCCCATGGAAATAAATGGTCCAACCTGTTGATATGCCAGCCATATCAAACTGGTGCTCCAATCCTGGCTTCACTTTGTCTAATGTCCTTTCTCTCCTAGCATAAGCAGCTCACCTCTCAGCTGATGGCCCAAGTTAACTTCAGTGAAAAAAAAAATACCCATTAATATTTCATCTGCTTTCCCGGGCACTAAAGCTGAAAGGACTCTCATAAAATTTTACCCAACAGGATTAACCTGATGCAAAAAAAAAATTACTTTATGATTTTCTCAGGCTTTTCCTAAGTCTAATTAATATTATTAACTCCTTTCTGCTCAATTTCAGCTGTTTGTTAAGTACTGAGTACCGTAGAAAAAGGCACAGACTAAAACTAAGAGAAATCAACTCAGACAAAAAGGTACATGGCTAAAGAATCTTCACCACATACAGCTTGCCTGTTATCAATATCAGCCCCTAGATATAGTGAAGCATTCCTATAGTAAGCAATTCACTTCATCCCACTTTGTGGGCCATATTTGTGTTGCAGGATATTTGATCATACTTTTTGAACTTGAGATTGTATTATTTACTGTTCTAGATGTGGTGTAAGTCAGCCCTCAGCACACCTGTAATCCCTCTGGCTGGAATGCAGACATTCCCTTAGTACACATCTTTAATCCCAAACAATGAAGGTAAAGTTAGTTGGTAGAAGTTTGAAAGTGATGTCTAATTGAGTGGCAGACAAAGTGATGAATCAGAGAAAGATTTAACAAAATAGGATATGCCCAACTCTCATGAGAAGAAAGAGAAATGGAAAGCTACTCAAGGGGCAATGCAGAAGAGGTTGGCAGTTTTACTGGAAGAATTTTACAGAGAAGGTTAAAGATAGAACAAGACAGAGAATGAGGAGACAGAAGATTAGAACTATTGCAGGAAGTATTAAAAATGATCCTGCCAACTCTCTGCAGGGTCAGACCATGCTCCCACACTCCTGCCACTGCAGCCAACTCTCTGGAGCTACCTCCCCACCACTACCACCCCACCCCCTGCTATACCTGGCTTGCTTGTCCTGGGAGCCACTAGTTCTTCCTCAGCCATAAATCCATGTAGTCAGCAATCCCACATTCCAGTAACTAAATGGAACTGCCAACCATATCCAGTAACCTGGTAGAATCAAGACTATTAAAGCTTAATTAACCAATTAGATTTGTGTATCAATAATATCACAATTTACAAAATGTCAATACAATAATTTCAGAGCCAATTGATAATGATAAAATCCTTATCCCAATATTTCTAACCTTGTGAAATCATACCTACTTGTGGCTGGTAAACACCACATGGGTACACATCTACCATCTTCCTTCTCCTCTCCTCTTCTCTCTGAGACACTCCCTCTCTCTCTGCCACTCTTAGCTCCAACTCCCTTTTCCTTATCCAATCACAGACCTCCTCTGCACTAAAGTAATTGGACAGGGAAAATCCTGTGGTATAGAACATATTGCCAAAAGTAGTATGAGGCCAGGCAGAACAATTCAGGAGAAGCCCAGAGAAGTCAGATTGAACCAGTCAGCTTAGAGAAGAGTTTGAGCCATAAGAGCTGAGTTGCACCAACCAGTCAGAGTTCAGAAGAACTAGGAAGGGGTGAAGTTAGTTATCAGTGCGTCTCAGAGACTAAAAACATTCTAGGCCTAGATTGCATGGAGGCTAGAAGCTTCCTGGACTGGGCATAGGCTAGGAGACGGAGACAATAGGCCCTCAGAGACTACAATTTATCAGGAGAATAAAAGTTATTTTTAAATATTTGTTCACCCCTGCTCTTACCGGTTGACATCCTCGCAAGTCCAGAAGCCAAACATGGCTAAGAACGATGTCTGTTAAGACAGCCTAGTGGAGTTCCCCCCCCCTTTTCCAGCAGAAAGTGTGGACGTGGAACCCTTAGACATTGCACACAGGAGCAGGTTTTGTTTTGTTTTGTTTTTTATCCAAAGCAGCTATGGCCCTAACCATACTGAGGGCTGTCTCAATTTCATCAACACTAACATCTCAGTCTTTGCGATGGCAACATCCCCTGTGTCTCTCTCACTGGCACCTTCTTCCATGTCCCTGTTCTGTTTGTTTATAGACATCCTCATAACAACAGAAGGAGCCCCAAGGTAAACGTCAAATCCACATAGCCTGGGAAGTAAACACCAGTACAAAGGCTCTCCAACACTTGAGTTTCATTTAAGTATCTGTCTTGTAATGACTATGAATTAATCCAGCCCTTTCTTTCATACAGATAATTAATAGACTTTTTATGCAAGCCATGAGTCCTATGAAGGAAGAGGAAAGAGATGTCACTAAACCCACTTCTAGACCTTAGAAGAAGCTCAAGTTGTAGAGTCAGGAGAAAGAGTTTCTTTAACAGGAGTTGCAGTACATTATACCTTACCCACTCCTCGCCAAATCTATGACAGAGGCTTAAAGAGAACTATTTGAGAACTTGATCTGCAGTTTCTAGAGGCTTAAAGGTACAGAGACTAGTCTATGAGTCGCTATCCCATTAAGGTACAGTCCATGCATATAGTAGATAAAGTATGTGTGCATGAAGTGAGTCATGCTAGTTATGTTTCTCATTGATGTGACAATAACTGACAAGAGAAGTTAAGAAAGGGAACACTTATTTGGCTTGACAGTTACAGATATAGTTTATCATGACAGGAAAGGCATGGAGGCAAGATTGTTAAGGCAGCTGGTTCCATTAGGTCAACATTCAGGGAGCAGAGAGCAATGCATGCTGGAGCTCATCTTTCTCCCTTTCATTCAGTCTGGAAAACCAGCTAATGGAGTGGGTGGCATCCATATTCAGGATGGATGGTCTGAAAACCCAGAGGTATGTCCATGGTGATTCTAAATCAAGACAAGTTGACAGTGAAGACTAACCGTCACATTGAGCAAATAAATATCTGAAAAGCATAGAAGAGTCCATGACTTATATGAAAGAAAAAAGTACATTGACTACATAGCAATGAGAGTGTACACAGAGACACAACTATACTAATGTTTAAGAAATGAATGGATGCAGTAAACGAACAAGGTTCTACTAGCCTTTCATCATATTGGTTACTTCAGCTAGCAGATAAGCTCCAAGTTGCCCAGAATATTATCCTGTCTTCCTGTGTTCGTTTTAACCTTGCATCAACCCCAGAGAAACCACAAACAACACTCTAGAAGGAAAAAAGACTCTTGAATTAGAATTCGTAGAGTTCATGTGCATAAAAGAGTCTGGTCCCTGAGTATTGAGTTGTCTGTGTCTTTCACTGTCTTTCATCCTTAATAGTTCTACCTTGATCTCAGTCATTCCACACTTAACACTTACAGGAAAGTGATGTTGCTTCCAAAAAGCAACAAGCATCCTTCATATCAGCTTCTCTAGCCTTGTTAAATCCTGTCCTGACTCACCAGTGAGACACTTATATGTACTTTGATGTTCTAGACATCAAATTCAAGGTCTTGAATTACAGACCTTTTCTGTACCCATTTCCCCACTACACTATAATGAACAACATGCTTCCATAAACAGACCCAAAGCAGGCAAGTAATGAGATGAAAGTTCTTGCAGACATGCATTTGAAATACTAAATCCGAATGAGAATAACGATGGAGTCTGAACCCCCTTCACCCACAGAGATCCCCTAGGCCTATACACACACACACACACACACACACACACACACACACACTCACACACACCTGTGAAGGAGGCTCAAACTAGGTTCTGAACCAAGCTCTTCATGCTTCTAATATCCAAGCGACCAAATGAAAGCAGCCAGAACAAACAATTCCAACTATGTGCGTTTTCATATCTATTTACTCAATCCTATTTGGAATAGAGAGGGGTTCCAAGGCAAGGAAATTCCAGAAGGCCCCAGATGAGGAGCCAAGTCTTTTATATAAAGTTTTGCTGTTCCTTGCTTCCCTGTGCAAGTCTCTCATCACTCCATCCAAATAACATTTCAGAACCACAACTTCCTCTGTTCTTCCACTAAGAAAACCTGTACAGTCACAGAGGGATAAGCTTGTACTGAGTACCTACCCTCCTCCCAGCCTCTGGTGAAAAGGAGGTCTGAGTCCATCAGTAAGTGGCTCAGTTTGGTTTGCTACTGAATGGGCATACAAAGATCAAAGAGCCATAAATATCAATTTAGGATGGTAAAATTAAAAGAATTAAATATATAGAGCTTGGCCAAATGATGCCTCAAGGGATTACAAATATCTGTGTGTATTTGAAGAGTTTAGCTAAATACCACGAAGTGGACTTTTTTTTCTTCTTCTTCAAAATTCTTTACATGACTGTCACTGTTGGAAACCAAAAGAAAGAAAAATCTGACCTGAGTATTATGTGAATATGCTTTCATGAAGAGCCGCTATACAGAGGGAACTCTTCCCAACATGGCTAGAGGCTGAAACATCTACATTCTAACTTACGTGCAGTGGCTTGGATGAGAACAGCCCCCATACTGGGAAGGATTAGGCCTTGTAGCTCTGATGGAGGAGATGTGTCTTTGGGAGGTGGGCTTTGATTTTCAAAAGACTCACGGCATGGCCAGTGTGTCACGTTTTCTATACCACCTGGATATGGCCAAGATGAGAGCTCTCAACTGACTCTTTGCTACACCATCATGAACTTTAACCTTCTGAACCCTGTCAAATTAAACACATTCTTTTAAAAGTTGCCTTGGTTATTATATTTTGTCACATCAATAGAAAAGTTAACCAAGACACCAGGCAATGTACCTATTTCCAATCAGTTTTCTTTGTCTTTGCTTGGGCTTACAAATATATGTTTTGGCATTATCCCTTGTGTTTGTATTTTCTACACGCCTTTTGCAATTATTCTGTTGTCTCTTGGGAGTTTCCTCTATACTTCTTTGTGGTTATTCCCTTACAGCATTGTAGGGTAATCTCCTAGTCTTACAGAAAAAGAATGCCTCACTTGTAGGAAACAGGCAAGGCTCAGTGAGGGTTACCTTAGAAATAAGACACCAGACCAAGGACCCACACCGGATCAGCATCCAAAGCATATCTCAAGTTCTGCAACCGACTTCAGTGCTTCTTGAGCTCTCCTCTCCGAGTCCTCCAGAGGGAAGGTGGGTGAAGTCAGAGGAACACAGTCAGAGAGTACATTTTACAGCTTTCTCTTGAGTCACACTATATGACAAGTACTTCTTGAATCTCTAGATGAAAATAAGTATTTGTGGTGAGAACAGCTTCGTTGAGAGTCTTTCAACACATTTATTTCCAGATGGTTCCAGTGCAAACATGAAAATCATCATCATCATTATCATCATCATCATTATTATTATTATTAGGAAGATCTTGGATAAGTCAGCTCTCTTTCCCTAAGTAATTCCTTTATGTATAAAAAAGGGAATTATATTAAATCAATAGGTTTTATTGTTAACATCTTTTTCTTGATCTGGCAGTTTCCCTTTTTATATATATTACCAAAGAATATCTATTAATTTATATCAGATAAAAATAATCATTCTGGGGTGAGAGAGATGACTCAGCAGTTAAGAGTTCTTGCTGTTCTTTCAGAAAACCCAGGCACAATTCCCAGAACCCACAATGGGCAGTTCACAACCCCTTGTCACTCTAGCTCCAGATGATCTGATGACCTCTTCAAGACTGCCACAGGCACCCACACACACATGCCAGATACACAGATACACACAGGAACTTAAATAAGTGTAAAATAAATCGTTTTAAAAAATTGTTCTAAGTAATGCAAACTGAATAGCTCAGATCTTGTACACCCATACTCTTCATGACAGGCCCTTGTGAAATACCACCATCCCCAGGCAACACACAAGGAAACAAACTGGCCAGCCACGATGCAGCTAACCCCAAAGACCCTACTACTAGCAAAGAACACATTCACATAAATTAGAAATTGGTGGTTCTTGCCTAACATTAAAAGGCTACAAAACCATTATTCAACCTCAGAAGATAAGGAGAAAGGATTGTGGGATACAGAGGGGTCAAGGACACCACAAAGAATGGCCCTCAGAATCAACTAGGACTCAAAGGGGCTCAGAGAGACTGGAGTAACTATCAGGGAGCCTATGTGGGGTTGACTCTGACTCTTTTGCCTGGTTTTGGGACCCTTTTCTTCCTACTGGGTTGCCTCATCTGGCTTTTATATGAGGGGATGCGCCTAACATCATTGCAACATGATATGCCATGTTCGGTTGATATCCTTGGAGGCCTGTGCTTTTCTGAAGGGGAGGAGGAAGAGAGAATCTGAGGGAAAGAGGAAGGGGCTGGGGACTCAGAGGAAGATGGAGGGGAAACCTCAGTTACACATAATATATGAAAGAAGAATGGTTTTTTAAAAACTTATTCAACAATTAATATTAGTAATAATAAAAGAGATGTTCTGTTATAAAGAAAGAGAGAGAGAGAGAGAGAGAGAGAGAGAGAGAGAGAGAAAGAAAGAAAGAAAGAAAGAAAGAAAGAAAGAAAGAAAGAAAGAAAGAAAGAAAGAAATTAATTGGCGGTTCTACATCTCCTTCAAGAATCAAAACCTAAAGAAAGTAAGCCCCCCAAAAGACAAGTTTTGTAATAGCAACAAGAAATTCAGGTCCTTGGGTAGGTATGGAAATGCATCCTTGTGAACCCAGCATTTGAGATGTTGAAGCAGAAAGACCACAAGTTTGAAACTAATAAATATTGAAAACGTATCAATGTGTCAGGCATCAAGAAAACACAAATCAAAACATACCAAGATTCTACCTCACTCCTGTCAGAATTTCCAGTCCCAAGAAACAGCAACAAATGCTGATGAGAACAAGGGGGCATAGAGCACTGTTGGGAGGAAGGCAAATCAGTGCAACCAGTATGGGGATCCCTAAACTTTCTGTCCTAGCTCTACCATTCCTGTGGAGACACCCAAAGACTTGAAGGCAGCATGCAGTGGAGGTATGTGCACAGGTGTATTTAACAGATGAATAGAGAGAGAATGTAGCATGCATACAAAATGTAGTTTCACTCAAACATAAGGAAAACAAAATTATTGCCATTTTCAGGAAAATCGATGAAACCAGAAATCATCATGCTATGCAAGAGAAGCATGCCTTGGAAGAGAGAAACAACACCATTTTAAACAAAAGACATGAAAGACAGACTATTATGAAAAGGAAAAGACCCATGAGAGAAGGAAGGGAGGGACAAGAGAAGATAATATGAATAAATATGATCAATGTATATGATATGCATCATTAATATGACATAATGAAACCCATTATTTGATACGGTGAATATATGCCAAAAATAAAGGTAATTTTTCTAAGTTAACATTCTGTGCTTATATCACTCCTCCTCTTTCTTTTTCTGCTTGCCCCATTTCTTCCTTCCCATTTCTATTTTCCTTACCCTCCAGACCAAGGTTTGACAGTATGCCATGGAACATAACGAAGGAAAATATATGTTCAAAAGCTAGACTCAAACAAAGTCAGTGGAGTCATAGTATAGGGAGGCTCTAAGGCAGAGTTCAAAGCATCAGGGAGATCCTGTATTTTCTAGCATATTGGTGCCAACAGCCTCGGGTATGCATATACTGGCAAGAGATGATGGAATGTGAGGTAGCCAGAGCAGAGGAGGTGAAAGCTATCCCCTGGAAGCACCCCTCTCACCAACTACCTTCACAAAGAAAGAGACTGTTCGGCGGTCACCCAGCTTGAAGATGATTCTCTTACATGCAGCTTTTAGGCATGCTTAACCCATCAGGGGACCATTTGGAACTATCAATCAACTGAAAGCGCACACAGCAGTTGGCATGGTCATTCTACCATAAGTATGCAGATGTTATTGTATCTATTCAATCCCCAGCACTAAAGAAAAATACAGACACACATGTATACACACACACACACACACACACACACACACAACAGCACGCATGTGCACAAGAGAGTATATAGTCTGTGTACAACATGGCATGTTGTGTCTTATGTAAAAAAGGATATGTACACATATGCTCTTATCAATTCATAGAATATTCCTAAAAGTGTAAATAATAGTTCTGCAGAAAAATCAAAGGGATGGGGGGGATGCCACTCAGAGGAGAAAAGGCTCTCTTTAGAGGAACCTTAAAATACTGACTCAATTTGCTCTTATAATGTTCACGTATGCACTCAAGAGAAAACAAAACCAAGGAATGCTTGCTAGAACGAAATCTGTTAACTTGATGTGACTTTCAACAAACTACCACACCCTCGAAAAGTTCAAGTGTCAGTCAACTGGGAGAGGAATGTGGAGTAAGCAGGTGAGTCTGGCTTGGTCATTTAGAGTCCCACAGAAAGCCAGTCTGATAAAAGCAAGGTGTGCAGATGACTTAGCCTTCAAAGGTGTTCTCAGAAGAGATCTGAATGCTAGGGGCATCCCTTCCACCATAAGCAAGTCCCACGACTAGTCACGGAATAGTCTCTCTTGCCTCTTTCTTTGTCTGTACTGTGACTGTGCCAGCTGGGTGGTCTTTAAGCCTCCTCTCCTGCAAGATATGCTGTGCCTGGCATGTCATGGTAGCAATCTTGAGCACTGGAGTTCTAATTCCAGCCCTGCCAACCTGCTACTCACTAGAACTGGGCAACAGATTCAATCTTCTAAACTTAAATTTCTTTATCTGGAAAACACAGACCCCCTTCCCCAAACCCATCTGTTTCATGGGGTCTTGTGGGAAGTGAGCAGAATCCTGGCCTAAACCACCTTCTCCGAGGTAACCTGACCCTATATGGCCCCAACATTGCAAAACTCAGTCTTACCGTCTCTGCCCACTGTCTACAGACATCCCTAGCGTGGTTTCTGTTCTATCGTCTTCTTTATTCTTTCACATCACAAATCACAGAGTTTAATAAACATGGGTGTAAGCTGGCCTCTCTCACCTCATCTAGACTAGAAATCCCATGACACTGAGGAGTCTGTTTTTCAGTGCTCAATCATTGCATCTCCGGCCCCTAGCAGAGTGGTTAGCAAACAGCACTGCACTGAATAAATAAATGAATGAAAGCACTAGGTGATGCCGATCCTCACAAACACTCTAAACCATGGATGAATGATGCTATGCTCATTGAACATCTACAGGCATACTAATCAGAGGTACAGATAGGATGATTAATATGCCCACGTTAGACAGTTGCAGAGCCAAATTACTTTTTATTCTTTTCCAAATTTTGTTCTCTCAAACACTAGACTCTTCTAAGAATTCCCCTGACTAGAGTTACAGACTTACAATTCCTGCCCAGCTCTTAATTGTGTGCCTCAAACAACAATCATGTTCAACCTTCCAGTCTATGATGCCTAAATTGTCCCTAATGGGAAATCCCGTAATGAACTGGAAATCTCGCTAATCTCTGCCCCAGCACATTTATCCCCTGCAGTTCCCTCCTGCTGACCCTTTAAAAGTCTTCGCTGGAGGCAGAAAACAGAAGATATTCTTGCTCCATGCAACATTTTGAAAGATCCCAATTGAAACCCAGAATTATTTATAATTACCAAATAGCAAAAGTGACCAGTTGTCATTTAAATTTCACCAAAGTCATTAAAATCGTAGTCACGAGAAAAGTCATCGCGCACGGGGAGAAGGAAACAGATGCAAATGAAAAAGGAACATGAAAATCTTCAAGGCCAATTAATGGCTCACTGTTTTGCCAAGTTTGAGGTTATGTAAAGTTTATGAGTATTGCTTGTCTTGATGCTGTTATTATAATGAAGCTATTGAGCACATGTAGATTTCTTGACTGTATAGCCCACAAAAGTACAATGAGCCATAAATAATTCCTTTTTTTTTTTTTATTTTTGTATATACACTCTACCTCTGGCAAAGAGAAATATCTTTTAGACCATGAGCTTTGAAAAGGAGAAGACTTAAATATGACCTTGGCCAAGGTATCAGTGATAGGTGGCATTGCCTCAGAAGCACAAACACAGAATAAGACCAGCAACCAGTAGTAATAAACTAATCACACATATATTCTAAGGAAGATGGCTTTTCCCTAGATTGAAAACATTTAGCTAGAAAAACCTTCCACGTTTCTGGTTTGATATTTTATAATGAAATTGTAAGACAAAAATCCCTTGCTCTCAAAACCCACACAGCATATCCAGTCATAAATAAAAATAAGTTCCATCCTTCCAGTGAATAAGATATGTGGATTTATCTGTCCAATTCATTCAAAGTCTGTACTTAATTTCCATCCAAAGGAGCCTATAAGAAAAATAAAGCGCAGCCTGTGGATNCTGATCCAGTGACATGTAAGTGGTTGCCAGTGAATCTACATCCACAGGTCTCACGGATGAAAACTTCAGAATACACTACACGTTGATTGAATGGGATTTTCAGGGGTAGAGATAACTAACAGCTAAAGACAAAAGCAAAAAGCAGCCAGCATCTCCAACCGACCACAGCAGTGACAAAGTATGCCATGTGAACCTTTGTATTATAAATATCTAGGAGCTCTCTGAAGGCCCTAACTTCTAAGCCATCCCTTGGTGCTAGCATCTCACAGGTAGGAACCAACACTGTGGCGCAGGAACAAACAGTGACCTTTCCAGGTGAGTACTTTACATTCTGAAGTTTGAGAAGCAATGAATTAATGCAAATATTGACACCAGTTCAGGCCATGGAAGCTGGGCTTCTCACACCCATACAATGTGGAGCAGGATGAAGACAATAGCAAGAAGAAAGATTAATGCCACTTAGTCACAACTATGCCATACTGGCCTGGAACAATGGTTCAGTCAGTAAAGCACTTGCCCTACAAGGACAAGGATCTAGTGATCTGAGTTCAGGTCCCCAAACTCTTGTGAGTAGGCCAGACTTGGTGGCATATGCTTATAATTCACTTGTAATCCCAGCATCGAGTAGGTAGGTAGCATTCCTGAGGATGACACTGGGGTTGTCCTCTGAGCTCCATTCAAATGAACAATCTCCAACTCTGAAAAAAGAAAATTCTGTACCATCTAAACATTCCTACTTCCTCTGCTCCTCCTCTTCCTCCTCCTCCTCCTCTTCCTCCTTCTCTTCTTCTTATGATAAAAGAGATATGACTTTGTCAGATGTAAAAGTGCTCCCTTCCCCATGCTCTAAGGAAGCCATTATCATTTTATGAAGAGGAAAACTAAAGTAGGAAGAGAAGCAGATTGGTACCAACAGAAATGATGTGCTGAGCTCTAGGCATTGACCTGTACAACTGTAATTTTCTGCATCCTTGTCAGCTTGAGCAGCAGAGAGTTATCAAGTAGTTTTCCTGTGGGCAGCTAGATATCCTAGACTCCAGTTTAAGGAGATCTCTAGAGCTAACAACAGAAGGTATCAAATGGTAAACGAGCAAACACTAGACCTTTGGAAGCATCATCAGAGAGAAAATTTAATGATGAGTCATGGTTCAGGAAGAATAAAAAGTGATGGGGTGACATGAAACCATGGAAACCATGTCCACATAAAAGAATAACCAATAGCATATACCCAGAAGATCTTCCAACTGGTAATAAAGACACATGCTCCACTATGTTCATAGCAGCNTTATTTATAATAGCCAGAAGCTGGAAAGAACCCAGATGTCCCTCAATAGAGAATGGATACACAAACTGTGGTACATTTACACAATGGAGTGCTACTCAGCTATTAAAAACAATGAATTTATGAAATTCTTGGGCAAATGGATGTATCTGGAGGATATCATCCTTAGTGAGGTAACCCAATCACAAAAGAAGTCACTAGATATGCACTCACTGATAAGCGGATATTAACCCAGAAACTTAGAATACCCACGATACATTTTGCAAAACACAGGAAAATCAAGAAGGATGACCATTGTGTGGATATTTCATTCCTCCTTAGAATAAGGAACAAAATACTCATGAAAGGATATAGGTACAGAGACAAAATTTAGAGCTAAGATGAAAGGATGCACTATCCAGGGACTACCCCATTCGGGAATCCATCCCATCATCAGCCACCAAACCTAGATACTAATGCTCATGCCAGCAAGATTCTGCTGAAGAGACCCTGATATTGCGGCCTCTTGTGAGGCTATGCCAGTGCCTGGCAAACACCGAAGTGGATGCTCACAGCCAGCTATTGGATGGAACACAGGGTCCCCAATGGAGGAGCTAGAGAAAGTACCCAAGGACCTGAAGGGGGCTGCAACCCTGTAGGTGGAACAACAATATGAACTAACCAGTACCCCCTGAGCACGTGTCTCTAGCTGCATATGTAGCAGAAGATGGCCTAATCGGCCATCATTGGAAAGAGAGGCCCCTTGGTCTTGCAAACTTTATATGACCCAGCACAAGGGAAGGCCTGGGCCAAGTAGTGGGAGTGGGTGGGTAGGGGAGCAGGGGCAGGGGTGTATAGGGAACTTTTGGGATAGCATTTGAAATGTAAATAAAGAAAATAATAATAATAAAAAATAAATAAATAAAAACAAAAAGAAAAAAAAGAATAACCAATAGCATCAGATATAAGAGGAAATTATATAGATGCAAACATACCTACTTTATATGGTAACAGCTCAATGGTAGACTATGAGAGGCATGTTCATGCAGTTTTGTAGAAGGAAACCAGGATGTAAGGAATAGAGAACCAAGAAGGGGATGAGGAAGCCAGTCCTGGCTAACTTTCTGCTCTTTGGAGTGGCCCCTCCTATATCTAATTCCACCCCCATTGTTGCTACTTCAACTACTTGGCCTCCTGGCTTAGATAGGAGGGATTTTTTTCCTCCAATTCCTTAGCTACCAGCCCCATCTTAGCCCTGTTTCTAACAGTCATTGGCACTGGATCCTGTTCTTTGTGCAACTTCTTCCTTAACATTTCCATCACAGCCTGAGATCCACCAACTTTTCCTTATTCCTCTCCAGAAGATGATCCTGGTCTCTGAATTAGATGTCCCTATACTATGACATTACATCTAACCAACAGAGGCTGCCTCTGTCTGCTTTCCCAGGTTGCGTCATTAGGACCCCTTACACAACCTTACATATTCAAAGAGCCACAGAGTATGCCCTTTCCCATATTCTACGGAGCTATATCTTATTGCTCATATCTAACCCTACCCGTCAGTCAGTCCTGTGGCTTCATTAAGGAAAACATCTCTATCCCACCGTAATCTTAGTATGGAATGGAAGAGGGTAAGTGGCTCTCATCTGAACAATTAAGTATTAGAAGCAAGGTGCAATTCAGGGACCATAACTGTGACATCTCATTGTGTGGCTGCACAAGGATAACATCTGGGAATGGCAGGAGAAGCTTTAGGAATGCAGGTTTCCAGATCCTCAGGTAAGACATCAGCGTGAACAGAATGTCTAGGGTTCTTGACAGAGAAAATGGACAATAGAGATTGAGAAATAAACTAAAATGCTAAATCACAACCAGACAATTTCAAATGAATACCAGTAAAGTAACAATCATGAAAGAAAAATACAAATGGTGCAAAAAAAAATCAGCCATATTAACAATCAAACAAATACAAAGTATAACAAGAAGACATTATTTTTACGTAGGCAATTGGCAGACAGTTTTAAGTTATGCTGATTTAAAAGAAAAGGAAGGAGATCAGTGAACTGTTCTTAAACTGGGATGGGGAGGTCAGGCTACCATCTTCATTTTAGAAAGCAAACTAACAGAATGCATAAAACAACATTGAAATTTATCATAGTAACTAGTAATAACATCCAAGAGAATAAATGTTATTGGGGAAGCATGATATATTGATAAATGAAAAGGGTCTACAAAGTGTCAAGCAGTGAAAGGAGTGAAAGTGTCAAGCATATATATATGTATACACACACATATATATGTGTGTATATATGTGTGTATATATATTTTTTAAAAACATTTGTATACAATACATACACACACATGTATATGTGTGTGTGTGTATATATATATGTATGTATGTATATGTGTGTGTGTATGTGTGTGTGTGTCTGTGTGTGTGTCTGTGTGTGTGTATGTATTGTATACAAATGTTTTTAAAAGGGATGTAAGAATATTGACATGAATTATACCTGGACCATAGAGTTAAAGAGAATAGTTTGTTGCCTTGTGAGTCTATCTTCAAATGTTTCTCATTGTAAAGTTAATATTTATGTTCTAAGGAGAAAACAGTTCTCAAATTGCTGGTTTTTTTTTTTTTTTTTTTTTTTTTTTTTAACAAAGAGGGAAAAAATAGATCCCTCCAGAGGACAAACTGGGGCCCTGGTAATACACTCAGACTTTTCAACATAATTCAAAAGAGGAAGAGAAGAGGACACAGCTGAAGATAGATATAAAGCCTGCCTTGCAAGGTCACGAAGTTGAAGGCCAATGCTGCTCGAGACTTGTACTGAATAGAATGGCAACAGAAAGAACCATTTTACTTATGTTCTGCCAGACAAGGACAAGATTGATGTGTGTGCTGTTTGGGGCAAGAGGGTTAACACTAATATGAGAGGATCCCTTAGGCATGCAAGCCAGGAATACAATAGGAAAATAATAATGGACTCAAAATCATCTTCTGACTTCAACCCCAATCATTTTGAAGGAGCTTTAACACACACACAAATGTATGCACACTTAACACACACCACGAGAAGTTCTTTTCTAAGCCTTTGGAAATCCCTGGGGGTAATAAATCCCAGACCATCTAATTTTGTTGCTATCATAGTCACTCTGTTCTTTTCTATTCCAACTCGCTGTGTAGAAGAGTCAAGTCATGCCCATCATTGGAGGTGAGGCCAAGGTTGTTGGTTACAATATTCCAGGACCATTGTCAACCCCTACTTACTGCCAGTGCTATCACTGCCCACTGTTTGCCACCTTGATGTCCTGCAGACCTAATATGAAACAGCCTGTCAGCACATAACCCATTCTCTGACAACCCCTGCTAGGTACTGCGCTCATCCTCTGCTAGGTACTGCGCTCATCCTCTGCTAGGTACTGCGCTCGTCCTCTGCTAGGTACTGCGCTCGTCCTCTGCTAGGTACTGCGCTCGTCCTATTTCTTTAGACATAGCTCAGTGGACAGCTTAATGATACTTGCTAAACATCACTCAAATCTCTTTAAAAAAAAAAAAATAACTGGTCAAATCTCCTTGGACCAAGTTCCTGGCCTCTTGTCTCATTTCCTACTATCCTATATGAATTTCTGTTCCTGGAGGGTCTACAGACAGTGGAATATAGAGGCATTGTTGAACTGACCCACAGTACTCTGTGCATGCATTCCCCCACCAAATTATAGGATTGACTGCTGTTTAGAGTAAAGCTCAAAGCTGGGCTATAGTGGTGCATACCTTTAATCCCAGCATTCAAGAGACAGAAACAGATGAATCTCTGTGAGTTCGAGACCAGCCTTGTCTACAGAGAAAGTTCCAGGGGAGCCAGGCCCACAAAGAGAATCCCTGTTTCAAGAAAAAAGAAGAAAGAAAGAGAGAGAGAGAGAGAGAGAGAGAGAGAGAGAGAGAGAGAGAGA
>NC_034600.1:31966408-32010649 GCF_900095145.1 Mus pahari | reverse complement strand
GGAAGGAAGGAAGGAAGGAAGGAAGGAAGGAAGGAAGGAAGGAAGGAAGGAAGGAAGGAAGGAAAGGAAGGAACAAAATATTGTAAAGCTCAGATTCTTGCTGCACCATTGAAAGGTATTGAAAAACCTTGACTCTTTTATTCCTGTTTTTTCCAGTTCCTTTATTTAAAAAACACTTTTATTCAAAATAAAGCAGGGCTAGGAAAATGGTTCCACGGTTAAGTGCACTGCCTGTTCTTCCAGAGGAACAGGGGTTCAATTTCTAGCGCCCCCATAATAAATCACAGTCATCTGTAACTCTAGTTCCAGGGAACCCAGTGCCCTATTCTGGGTTCTACGGGTATCAGGTATGCACATGCACCCAGACATGCATGCAGGCAAAACACCCACACACATCAAACAATGAGATAATAATTTTATTTAAGAAAGAAGGGGAACTTCTGGAAGTGGTGGAATAAATTTTATTGAGTAAGTTCAACTTAAAACTCAATCTAAATGAAGGGGCCATGTTTATAGCTGTATAAACCAGTATCCACACATTTCATACTCTAGTTATAAATATCTTCAGATGAAATAAATGGTCAGTTGATCTCTGGGAAAACACAAAACACAAGGAGATGCTAGGAAAAGAAACAAAATCAATCAAACAAGAAAATGATGAACTCAGCTACCACACAGGTAATAGCGCATATGTGCATATGTAATACAGCGGTGTTTCATAACAGGTTAAAGAGCACAAGAAAGATAACATTCTTTGCAATTACTTAATTTTTCAATCTGAGCTCCCAGTCTGGTGGACAAACTTAACCACAGTCCTTCCTGAGATAGCTCCATGTCTCTAGACTTCTTTGCAGCAAGATATGAGAGACAGGCAGCATAAGGCATGAATGAGGTAGGAAATTCTAGTACCCTCATTTCCTCTGATAATCTAGTCCCTATGCTTGTGGTCATCTTGGGTTTCAAATTTAAGGGAGAAGGAAAAATATAATTACTAATAATTTCATGTTTTTAAGTAGTGTTCTGACAATCCTGTTTTCTAGGATATCAAGGTTTGGTACTTTAAAAGATGTTTGTAGGTTTTTGTTTTTGTTTTGTTTTGACAAAACTGATGAATGTCATCAGGACACCAGCATACTCAATATATTCATTTTGTAGCTGATAGTGATGAAAGAGAAGAGGCAATATAGTGATATTCTTACAAGTGCCTATTCTGTAGACTGACTTTACCCTTAAATTAAATCTTTCTCTACTAGATGAGCCCAAGATAGTAAGACTTAAGCTTTCTCAACCTGAGTTTTCTTCTATATAAAAATAAAATGGAGATGAAGAGATGTGTTGGTAAGAAGGTGTTTGTTGAGCACATCTGAGGACTAGAGTTCAAATGTGCTCACCGTATGTAAAACATCAGCCTGTAATCACAATTATTTCAATAGCAACACAGAAAGAGGAAGCAGGAAAAGCCCCATGAAACTCATAGATGGGCCACCCCAGTCTGCACAACACATACACAGACACATGCATGAACATAAACATTCACACACATGCACACCTTACCTACAAAAAAGGAGATGATGACAATTTCAAGATAGTGAAAGGAATGGTTGGTGCTCAGCGACTGTCTTCTGCTGTATCGTGTCTAATAACTCTATGAATTTATGTGGAGTTAGTAAAGGCCAGGGGAATGCAGATAGGGGAAAGTGAACCAATTCCTGTCTTATGGCTTGAAAACATTCATTGCATGGTATACAGGGTGGGGAGGGGAGCGGGAGGGGAGCAGTAGGGGAGTGGGAGGGGGAGGAGAGGGAGAGGGAGAGGGAGACCCTTACCTTTGCAATGGCAGGTCACAGAGGCCAAATGTTCTAATTAAAAGATGGAACCAGCCTTGATGCCCATTAGAAGAAACCAGTGCCTTGTAGAGTTTCCCAGCCTACACTGAAATATGATGTGGTTGAGAAATAGACTTTTGTTGTGTTAAGCAATTGGGATCTTGAAGCTTATCTGAAGAAGCAGTGGATTGCTGTGCCCCACAGGACACTGAGTTACTCATGTCTGTCCTGAGGGTTCACTCAGTATTAGTGATCTTTGTCATTGTCACCACCACCATCATCATTAGCAAGAATATCTAGTCTTCAAAAGATTCGAAATTAAGATTTTACTTGCCACTCACTAGCAATACCAAGACAAGTCATTGCTTAGAACATCGTCTGATAAACAGGGAGAGCAACTCTTGTCTCTCGGTGGTACTGAGGGTTATCACAGAGTGATGGGAAAACATTTGGAAACTGAAAAATGATTGGTTGGCTGCTTCTCATGATGCCCTGTCATTTGCTGTCAATACTGCTAGAGCAGCGGTTCTCAACCTTCCCAATGCTTCCACCCTTTAATACAGTTTCTCGTGTTGTGGTGACCCCCCCCCAACCATAAAATTATTTCATTGCTGTAGAAGTTAGTTCTAGCTCTTCCTCCCAGCCCCATGCTCCCAGAAACAAGACTCAGACTGAAAATATATTTACAGGTACCTTGGCCATATAGCTAGGCTCTCCTCTGACTATATCATAACTTAAAATAACCCATTTATTCTAATCCACATTCTGCCACATGGCTGGGTTACTTGTGCTCAGGTACCATGTGTCTGTCTTCATTCCCCCATCTTCTCAGGTGAATCTCTCATGCCTACAATTATCCCAGAATCCTTTCTGTCTAGCAGTTGTCCAACTTCCTGTTTCCTGCCTAAGCTATAGGCCATCAAATTTATTATTGACAAGTGCCACATCCATACAGAACAAGATATTTTCTCTATACATGGCTACTTCACAACTGTAATTTTGATATAGTGATGAATTGTAATATAAATATTTTCTATGCCACATATGTGATTCCCAAAGAGATCACAACCCACAGATTGGACTCCTCTATTCTAGAGCATTTTTTTTCAGAAGCATGAAACCTTATCTTATTTGTGGGATGATCAGTCACACAACATGCTTTAATCAATAGTGTATGAGGGGATGGGGCACATTTACATTTGAGCAGCATCTTGGAGAATGTTGGTTTCTGAGTTAGCAATATCTTCTTTTCCTCCCTTTGACATGAATAAAAGCATATCCCAGACCAGCATTTCTCCTTCCTCCTGGCCTTGTGGTTACAATGTTGGAGATTAGCAGCTGGAGAGGTGGCTCAGCAGTTAAGAGCACTGGATGCTCTTCTAGAGGACCCAGGTTCAATTTTCTGCACTCACATACTGGCTCACAACCACCTGTAACTCCAGTCCCGGGGGATCCAATGCCCTTTTCTGCCCTCTGAGGGTACCAGACACATGCATGGTACACAGATATACATTTAGACAAAACACCTACACACATAAAAATAAATGAAATAATCTAAAATGTGAGAGTTCAGAAAACAATACTCCAAAGTGAAGGCCTAAGGAATAGCCTTAATTTTGAAGGTTCCCTCTGACCTAGCAGTGATCTGTTTCCTGCTTGACTTTATTCTCTTGAGGCAGTCTATAGAGATGCAAGGATCTCTCTTCCCAGCAATCATAGAAACTACAATCTCTTTTCCCCCAAATCCAGACATGAAGCCTAAGTACACTATTCCAGTTTTTTCCCATCTTTTTGTCTTAAGTATGACTATAAAGAAATAATTTGACCTATCTTGTCTGCAGCAGATTATAAGACCCACCCACCATAACAGAAGAGTACCATCCCTACCCCTGGGAGGAGGAAATGCTACAGTCTGCCTGGAGTCTTTTGTTAACCATTGAGATTAACACTATGTTGGCACCCTTGTTAAAGACTTGTTTAGGCAACTGTGTGGGTGATAGATACTTCATGGGTGTAGCTTTCCTAGGAGATGCAGTTTCACTGGTGGCATCCTGTTCCTCTGGCTCTTACAATCTTCCTACCTCCTCTTCCAAGATGTTTCCTGAGCCTTGATGCAGCAGTTGTGTTGTAGATGTATCTGTTGGGGCTTGCCACCACAGGACCATTTGTTCTCTGCATTTTAATTAGCTGTGGTTTTTGTGTGTGTGTGTGTGGGGGGGTCTTCATTCAACAGGATATCTAAAGGACTCTGTATATGTCATCAAACCTGTGCAGACAAATGCATAGTTCACCCTGAGTTTTCCTCCCCTCTTCAAACTCCAAAAGTACGAGATAAATTTGTTGCATTTTTCTACTGGTAAGTTGGTTTTGTTGTAAAAGAGTCCATTATAAGCATTTACAGTTGGAAGGAAAGGGGCCACCACAGTTCCCCTCCCCCTTCTACCCAACAAACACTGAAGTAGACAATAGCAGAACTACAAGCCGCACAAATTAGAAGTTTATTCCTCACAACTGAGAATGACTAAAATTTAGCAATTATCTGTAGCCACAACATAAAAATAATGTTCACTAAGTTGTATATTGACCAAACTTAATAACAAACAGACTCATACTAATGCCACTAATGGTGCCCAGGAACTAATGTGTAGAATATTTCCTCCTCCATGTTTTCTTGACCAACTTTTCTTTTAACAGGTTTTTTTTTTTTTGGGGGGGGGGGAGGAAATAGTTCAAGTGTGCACATGAAAATCTTCAGATCAATAACTAAGGAATCAAGACTAGAAAAGAGAAGGTACCTTTACCTGGAAAAAAATTGAGTGTCTCACACCATTGTAGAATATGGAAAATAGTAAGTCTAATGAAAATAGCATCCAATTTTATTAGATAACTAATAGAATGAAGGGCAAAAGTGTGAAATGTTTGTCAAGAAAATCTGGCCCATAGACTAGTTTTTATTAAAAAAAAAAAATGTGATTCTCCAAATAGTCAGCTTCCATGTCTATGTCTTCTTCATAACTGCAAGTCATTTCTATTTATTAAATTTTGTGTTTCAGAATAAATTCTAAACTAAAATGACCTGAATTTGATTTAACTCCAAAACGGTGACTAACTTGTATAGCACACATAAAATCTTATAGGGGAGAACAGAAGGAAACTTTAGACAGACAAGAAAAAGACAGGAAGTTACCACTGTAGGAACATTTAAGTATTTGGATTTAAATATTTGAAAGCCTGTCTTCCAGAATAAACCCTAGATTTATTCTGCATAATTTTAAGATGCAAAGTGAAGAGATTAGGAGGAGTAGATAAAAACAATATTTTCAACAAAGAAGTTCCACCTAAAATTGAATGCGCTCCTTCGAATTTAGGGTTGAAGATTCATGAAAGGGTACAAATAAGAACTAGTCAGAATGCAAAGCTTCTTCTATATTTGAAGAATCAAAATTAATTTGCAGAGGGCAAGACTGGGTTCTACCAGCAAAATGCCCTGGAGAGGCTATTAATAATTCACAATCTGCAGTAATGTTGGAAAATGAAATTTACTTACCAAAGAGAAGCCCAAAACTGGTATTCCTGGTGTGACTATACTCCCACATGGGGGATCCATCACTGCCCCACCATAGTCAGAACAGCCCATGTACAATTAGGCTTTAAAAGAGGCTGTTCTGTCACAAGTGGACTTGCTTCTTCTTCTTCTTCTTCTTTTTTTTTAATGTTACCAAAAGAAAGTCACATCCTTAGGAAACTCTATTTTAGTCCTGACATTTCTGGGTTTTTTTTTTTTGTTGTTTGTTTTTTTGTTTTAATTTCTCTAACAGAGGGGCTCAAATGACTACAGAAATACAGCTCTTCCCATCTGGTGAAGGAACGGACAGTGGCCAACACAAATATTATAGCACAAGACTGGACTGGTGGAGAAATAAGAATAAAACATCAGTCCCCCCCCAAAGGTTCTCTGCAAATAAATGGTCATGCCAACCATAGCCACAGGTGTAACACCACAGCCCAAAGGAGAGCTTTCATCGGCAGATTCTGGCTTCAGGCACAAACACACACACACACACACACACACACACACACACACACACACACATGCACCTTCCTACCCACCTTTAGCATGCATTGCCCGAAACTTAAAGAACAAGAGGTTCATTCATAGCCAAATGAAAAGGCAACACATGTGTTCAGTGACAGCCCGGTAGGGTTCACATTTTTACAGCTGTTTCCCTCTTTCTCTCACAAATACCAATGTGTATTTTCTCCTGAACATCTCCTCCCTAACCATGAGGGAATGGTAACATGCCTCCTCTTGTGAGGGTCTCCTGCACATCATCACAGTGGCCATGGTTCAAGATGGTAATGTCAACCCAACTGCACTACCAAAGAACTTAAGACGATTGCACTTCAGTATGTATGTTTCCCCACACTATCCTCTTGCCAGTCTTCTCTTTGCCCTCTCCCCCAACACATGCCCTTCACCCCCAAGACCTTCCTCATAAGATGCTGAATTATCATTTATCTCTGAACCTTTGTACATTGCATCCTTTTAATTTATCACTCTTTTGCAGCCACTGGTAGCCAGTTAATTAGCTCTCAGACTTCATCCTACTGGTAGACCTTGTCAATGTTCCCAACTTCATGTCCCCCTGGTTCCTTTTAGGCTGCTATTCATGCTTTCCAGCAACTGCTTGTATCTCACTAAGTAAAAGCAAATTTGAGTCAGAAGATAGTTTTTGGCTAAGTTATCAGCAAGTCAACATCCAGGAATAATTCTCAGGCAGTGAGGTCCAGGCATCGCTGGATAATGTCCACCACAGCTTGCCTGCCCCTCAGCTGGACAGTCTGAGTTCTGTAGTACGCAGGTTCTTAGAGAGCGTCCAGAGGACTGAGTGCTATTTGCCCCAGCAAAAACCTACTCATGGACTCACCTGCTATATTCTCTCTGTTCTCTCTCCCTCTCCTCTCTCCTTTCTACTCCCTCACAGTGTTTCCCGGAATCTGATCCTAAATAAACTTATTTTTTATCCAAGTCTTCATGGGGGAAACCCAGATCAAAAGATTTCTTTCATTGCTGTGAGGTCATGAGTCCTATTGTGCTCCACAGCCCTATCAGCACCATTTGCTCGGCTAGTTCTCTCTTTAAACAGAAAATGCCTTGAAGTCTGACCTGCCTTTGTTTTCCCGGCACCTGTGACTATTGCACAACATTTATCGCTTGCTTAATGAAATGGTAAATAAGGCTCACCTGGCCTCTTCAATTTTCATTACTATTGTTACCCAAATCTCTAGACAGTGATATGTAAATTAATAAACGAATAGCACTGTTTTCCAAGTCTGGAAACCTATATTCTAATGCCATCTGTATCACTGCCAATATGTTCCTTGATAGCTTCATGCTATACCTAGCTTGAGGACTTTGGCTATAGCTTGCCTATTTTAGTTCCCTTCCGTTTCTTATGCTCAATGCCATACAAGACATGAAAGTACATTTAAAACCGACAGAAGCTTATTGATACATCCCCAATGACCACTGAAGTATAAGAGAGCAAAAGACACTACAATAAGTTTGCTGGAAAGCTTGCACTAACCTGGAAGAAGTGTAGAAATAGTAACTAAACTGATAGAGGAAGGAGGCACAGAGAAGTAGAAAGGGTAACTAAAGAAGAAGAATGCAAAAGGGTGTTCTGAAAGGGGAAGGAGGCAAAAAAAAAATCAAGAGGTTAGAATGGGGAGAAAAATAAAGACTCGCCAATAATACAAACGCACAAATACAAGTTTAGGTAAATTTAAGAAGGACTTTTTTTTAAATATGGCACAATCCAAATATTCCTAAATATTATAGAGATAAATAAAACACAAGAAGGAGGGAGATGAAGAAGGGAAGGAGGAACATTGGCAGCAACTAAGTCAAGCAAAAAGGTTGACTGATAATGAGAACAATGTCTGTAGACAAAATTTGAGGAACATAGGAAGGGAAATAAAACATACAATTTTATTTCAATAACGATGTTACAATATATATTAAGATGTAGCAAGTGGTGGGGAAAGGGTGTTCACAAGGCCAAATGAAGGTGGACAGACAGAATAAAGTATTAGAGCAGTTTTCTAGTCCTAAAATTTTAGACTGCCAGTTATGTTCACTGGGGTCGTGGTAGATGTCAACTGAATGTGTGGGTCATAACATTACTGTGGTTTGTGCTGTTGCTGAGTCTTGGACAAGTGTTTGAAGTCTGTCAGAGCTGTCTTTGTTCTAGAAATGTCCCTTTGCATACCAGAGGCCTCTGCTGGCCATACATAGCTTCGCAGGGTTCTCTCGCCCTCCTGAGATAACCCAGAGCCGAATACTCTGGATTTGGTTAAGAAGCCAGAGGTTCTTTTCAACTGTGTTGTGACTGTGGGAAAACACCCCAGCTCTGAGATCTGTATAAGCAGAAGGCCTGTCTTTGTACTCTCAAGACTCCCTCAGTATTAACCACCTTGCTTTGAGAGGTAGCGATGGATAGCATGGACATAATGGGACTCTGAATAGGAAGTGGCAGATAAGTGGTCCAGCACATTGATCCACCCATTGTCCTCAGACATATGAAATGCTAGGGTTATTTATTTTGTTGTGGTCTTCTCCTGGCGATGAAGAACAAGGCTCCCTTTCCTTCTAGTGTACCTCACTACTTAGATGAAGCCCCCTGTGTCCATTTTGTCAGCATCTGACTCTTCCCTTCTCCACAGGTGCCTCCTTGGACCTTCCCTTACAGAGGAGCTCTTGCAGGCCCAGCTGAGGCTCTACAGTCTGTGGTTGTTCCCTATCCTCAGGCTGCCTATGTAGATCATTTCTTTCTTTTTTCTCTGGTCAGTTTATTTTATCACAACATCAGGAAAATAAACTAAGGTGGAGCCACTGTTATTGTTAACACAGTTCTCCAGTGTAAGGCTTAGAGCTCTTAGAAGAAATTGCTGGCATAGGAATACCACAAGAAACATAAAACAAGAGTGGAACATTTTATTGTGCTATGATGTAAGAGGTTAAGATAGGAAGAATGATAATGAAAGCAACGGTGGACAATCCACAGGAGCCAAAATCTACAACTATTCAAGTAAGAGAATTAAGTGGAATAGTATATAATCATGAGTTAAGATAGAAAATACTTATAAATTTATATATATATATATATATATATATATATATATATATATATACATAAATTACATCTAAATAAAATAGATAATAAGTCTTTTGCAGATTTATTTTTCTTATAAAGGAAATAATTTAATTGGGGCTCGTTTACAGTTTCAGAGGTTTAGTCCATTATCATCATGGTGGAGAGCAATGGAAGCATGCAAGCAGAGACGATGCTGTGAGAGGGAGCTGAGGGTTCTGCATCTGGATTCACAGACTGCAGGAAGGAAGAGACTCTGAGCTTGAAATGGGCTTTTGAAAGCCCAGAGCCAGTGACACACTTCCTATAACAAGGTCATAGTAGGTCATTTCTGAAAAGCAGGATTATCTTTCAACATGGTACCTGGAGAGACAGAGATAAGGTTCAGTGGTTAGAGCACTTGTTACTATTAGAGGGCCCAAGTTAGGTTCCCAGTACCCAGGTAAAAATAGCTCTTAATCGCCCATAACTCCAGTTCAGGGGGAATCTAATGCCCTCTCCTGGGCTTCTATGGGCAACTCTGCACACAAGGCATATATATACAATCATAAAAACAAACACACACACCTACACATACACATTCATGTACACTCACAAAAATAAAATGAAATAAAGATAGAAATAAATCTTTAAAAAATAAAGTGGCACCTAGCCACTGCTCTCTATATGCATAGGATGATGCAACAGGATTCCCTCTACTGCTGAGTCATGATCTACCAGAGGGATCACGGTCTCAACAAAACCCACAGCTGGATTTGAGGCTTGTGAGTATGTCTTGAGGCACAACTGCCTGCTTCTTAGCTGGCTCATCTTTCTGAAGCACTTTCTCCTTTCCCTCACCTCACAAGGGAGCAGTGTGTCTAGTGCTGTTTTGGGCTTATTTCTCTCTCACACACACCCCCCACACACATTCCCCAGAGCAGTTCCCTGGTCTCTTGTCACTGGCTTTGTGGATGTCCAAATCACTTCTGGTCTTTGGAATAATATCTGGTTTTCTCTTTTTCTTTTTTCTTAGCTTCTTCTGATTTGCTCCCTTACCAAGTTACACAGAGGTAGTGTCTAAGTTGTCATTCTACCCAAAAGTCTCAATTATACATTACTGCTGACTGGGATAGTCTACTATATTCTGTACCATATATCTACTATAAATACTTTTTCTCAGTCTGCTTCATCTATTTATTTTCTTTCTTTTGGGAGGTTTAAAAATAGCATTGTATTTTTATCGAGACTCCAAGATTCCTTTTAATTATAGGGATTATATTTAAAACAGACTAGGGTGCAGGGAAAGGGCTCAGGCTGTAAAGTACTTGCTATGCAAGCATAAGGCCCTGATTTTGAATCCCCAGTACCCCGTAAAAAGCCATTGTTTATGCATGCAGTAAGAAACAGTTAGTTTTCTTCTTCACCAGTGTGGGTCTCCAGTCTCCCCAGCAACATTTGTTGGAAGGGCTGCTCCCTGTAATGTAGCAACTAGAAGCACTGATCAGGATCCTGCCTCCATACTTGTGTGGAGCCGCTTTTGGACATCCTATTCTGATGATTCTTGTTAATAAGCCATGATTTCCTTACAAATTACAGTGCACAGGCTAATGTGATGTAATAGGTGAGGCCAAACCCTAAGGCACTCGAGCTGAACTAGCTTCCCCACGTGTGTGTGCCTATTTCCCAAGGATAGCCACTTCCTTAACCTTTCACACATTTGAGAAGAGAAAACCATGGGGTCACATGCTTTGCAGGATAGCCCTTAATTTAAGCTTGTATGGTTTTTAACATTGGTTTTATTTTTACCATTTTGTATATGTGTGCAATCTGTTGTGATTACACCCCACCCTCACAGCCTTTTAAGCCCTTTCCTTCTCCTGTTGACTCCCTTCAAACTATCACCTTCCTATGTTCATGATTTACTTTACTTTATTTCTATCATTGTGGAGAATGAATGTTATGATGCACATATAGAGGTCAAAGAACAACTTTGTGGCACCTGTACACTCCTTCCAGATTTACATGAATTCCAGGCATTGAACTTATCTCTCTAGGCTTACACAACAAGCACCTTCACCTATTGAACCATCTTGCTGATTTTCCCTTCTATGTAATAGGTGTGTGTGTGTGTGCTGTTCATGATTGCAATGGTCATGTCATATTAAGAATTAATAAGCATTACAGCTTCTCATAGCATCCTACCCCAGTCTCTGGTTCTTATACTCTTTCATTCCACCCCATCATCCATGATTTTCCCTGGGCCATGAAGGGCTTGATAGAGCTGTTTCTTTTGTCTATTTTTTATGATATGTCTGAAGCTATGGATTTAGGAAAGAACTTCCTTCTTTCAAGATTAGCAGGGCAGAGGGGAGGCATGTCTAGTCACGTGAGGAACTACAGACATTATCAGCAGTTGAGGCAGCCACCATGTCAATAAATCTTAGAGAACCCTGAAGGAACTGAAAAACTGGAGGGAACTGTCCTGGGTCTATTTTTAATAATAGGACCAGTGGGGGTACATGCTACTATAATTCTGGAGTTTAGAGAGTGTACTGGCTAGCTTTGTGTCATCTTAGAGAAAGGAGCTTTAGTTGGGGAAATGGTCCCATGAGATCCAGCTGTGGGGCATTTCCTCAATTAGTGATCAAGGGGGAGAGGCCCCTTGTGGGTGGGACCATCTCTGGGCTGGTAGTCTTGGATTCTATAAGAAAGCAGGATGAGCAAGCCAGGGGAGGCAAGCCAGTAAAGAACATCCCTCCATGGCCTCTGCATCAGCTCCTGCTTTCTGACCTGCTTGAGTTCCAGTCCTGCATCCTTTGGTGATCAACAGCAGTATGGAAATGTAAGCCAAATAAACCCTTTCCTCCCCAACTTGCTCCTTGGTCATGATGTTTGTGCAGGAATAGAAACCCTGACTAAGACAGAGAGGAAAGTGACTACTTGAGGTTTTATTTTTTATTTATACCGCAACAAGTTTAAATAAATAGAAGGTTGCAGACATAAAATAGGAATTCCCTGTAAGCTTTTACCTAGCTTCATCTAAGTATAACATCTTATATAACCCATGTACAGTTATCATAACTAAGAATTAATATTGGTACAGAACCATTAACTAAATTAAGAGCCCTATAAAGATTTTAATAATTTTGCCACTAATATTCCTTCCCTGTTCCAGGATCCAATCTGGGATGCCAACATGTCGCTCTGTCTTCTTCCTCTTTTCCATTCTGTGATAGCAGTTTCACAGAGTGGTCTGGTATCACAACCTTGAGAGTTTTGAATGCCCTTAATTCATGTTACCCTGTGGTTAATTCACTGTTGCAGATTGGAGGGAGGAATACAGTGGAGGTAAAGTGCCTGTCACCATACTGGATGAGGAGGTGCATGACATCACCATTTCTGGTGATGTCCACTAGGGTAAGCTGGTGTCTGAAACTTATTCTACTGTAAAGTCAACTCTCCACTTTTTCTATGCCTGATGTGTTAAAAAAAAATAATAAATCCATCCCATATCTAAGAACGGAGAAGTTAAACTACACCTTCTGTGTGGAGAACATATGGTAAAGACACTACAATCACTAAGTATATGCATGGACATCATCCACGTGGTACGGACAACCTGTCAGTGCTTTTAAAGCTTGTGCCCCAACTTGACCATTAATATGCAAATCTTGCCACCAGTTATTATTATTTCTGTTTTTAATAGTGGCTATTCGATTTCCTTTATCCATCTACATTTTATTATTATAATTATTTTCTGTAGAGGAGTTATTTTATCCTGTATATATTAATTTATTAATATCAGCCGGTATTCACAGGTGTTAATTTTATTCTTTAATGCTATGCCCATAATGTCTTTGGAAAATTCCATATTTTTCTCTGAAAGTTTCTAGGATAAGCTGTATATTTTTATACAAGCTGAGCTATGTGTGCCAAGTTGGTATATTTTCTTTTGCTTTGTTCTGCATCTGAGTTTTCAATTATTCTTTGATTGCTTACTGAAAAGACTGTCTGTTCTTCTATGATTGAACCTATGTCTCAAAAGAATTGATTGCATTCACGTGGGTCTATTTCCAGCTCCCAATCCTGTTCTGATTCCTTAGACATCCATTGTTCTACTAAGTCCACATTGTTTTCATGGCTATAACCTCATGTTTGACATGAATCATGTAAATCCTCTAATTTTGCTCTTCTTTTTCAAAATTTTTAAATACATGTATGTATGTATATATATATATATATATATATATATATATATATATATTTAATTTATATATGTAATTTTCATAGAATTATATCATTTCCCCCCTCTCTCTTTCCTCCCTCCAACCCTTCCCATGTATCCTGATTTGCAGTCTCTCAAATTTGGGGCCTCTTTTACTTTAACTGCTGCTATATATGCATGTGTGTATATAGAAATACATATGTATTTCTAAATATAAAAATATAAACTGACTTGTCCATATAATATTACTTGTATTTGTCTGCTAAAGGCTGACCATTTGATATTGAATAATCAGTTGGAGTGCCCTTCCCTGCTCTCAATATTCCTTAATTACCTATAATTCTTTGTCCAGGGTTGAAGTCTGCTAGATCTCTCCCTTCCATGTTGGCATGTCTACTGGTATTGTCCTTGTTCAGGTTTTGTTTAGTTAGCCATGTTGGTGAGATTTCCCAGGTGTAGCTTCTCTAACATTACTAGAAGACCTAATCTCAAAGGGAAGCCTGCTCCTCTGGCGCTTACAATCTTTCCACCCCGTTGTTACACGGTGATTACTAAACCTTAGGTGCTGGAGTTGTAGAAGTATCCGTTATGAACAGGCTTTACGATTCTGCATGTTGATTAGTTGTGGTTTTCTGTAATGGTCTCCATGTATTGACAAGAAAAGTTTCTTTGATGAGGGATGAGGACTACACTTATCTGTAGGTATATGGTTAAATATTTATAATGGAGAAATTATGCGGGCTTAGTAAAATGGCAGCCTAAGGTTCTCCTACAGGATGGATGATGTCACTAGCCCTGAATAGTTGACTAAGTTTCCAGTACCAGGCATGATTTCCTCCTTGTTGAGTAGATCTTAAGTTCAATTAGAAAGCTGTTGGTCACTGCCAAGGTATATGTGCCACTACTGCACCCACAGGGCTTTCATGCCATGCTGGTCATTGTCCCATACAACTTTTAGAACCAGTTTACAACATCAATTAGAAAATCTGACAAGCGCTTCGATTAGGATTGTGTTAAATAGATCTAACAATCTTTAAAGTCATAACCATGGCAGGTCCTCCTGCTTAGTAGGCTTTAGGGTATGGGTTGGTTTTTTTTTTTTTCATTATTTTTTGTTTGTTTGTTTTTCAACATATATAGATCCTGCATATATTTTGTAAATTTAATATATAAATATTTTGGTGCTATTCAAAAGCATCTTTTACTTCTCAAATTCCAAATTTTACTGTTATCCTATAGAACCCAAATGACTTTCAGTCACTGACCTTACACCCTTGGCATTACTGAGAACACTAAGTGTCCTGAAATCTTTTTAGGTGATTCTTGGGGATTTTCTGAAAAAAATCACATAATCTTCAAACAGAAGCAGTTTTATTTCTTCTCTTATAAACTGAATGCTTTCATTTCTTGCCTTATTGCACTGGTTAGCACATCTGATATAATCATAAATAAAAGTAATGAGAAAAACCATGGATTTTTTTCCCTGCTAATCTTATAGAAGGAAATTATAGTTTTACATGTGATGTTACTTCATAGTCATATGGTACTGAAACAAAAAAAAATTTTTGGTTAATTAAAGGAGAACCTACAAAGTCATCATTATAGTAAGAAACATTAACACTGTTTCCTTTGTATCTAGCAGATAAAATTGGAAAGACATTTTAGAAAATCTGAGTGTAATAATCTAAATCATATCCATCTCTGTGTACATATTTCAGATACGTAAGTGTACAAATATAATGGCCAAATCTATTTCATGGACTCTGAAAGGCTCTCTCTCTAGTAATGGTTGTACTGTTCACATCACCGAACCCCTAACTTCCCCCTGATGATGTCTATGGACACAGTGCTTTGATTTCCTCAGGCTTCTCTTGTTTACAGAAATTCACACTCTGCTTCATAAGTTAAGGTCAGGTGCACTCTCAAAACATGTTGAAGAGAAAAGGCTGTTACGTAGAAGAGAAAATAACCTTCTTCCTCTTGCGCTCAGTTCTTTCATCAAGAAATTCCTAGTAGATATATCACCTGTCGGTAAATACTTCACAAAAAATGCATGCATATGTTTGTTCACCACAGGACACACCCACAAATGCTTATGCAACACTGTTCAGAAATGCCATTAGTTCAGGGTTATATTGCTGCCCAGGGTTGGCACCACCCATAATAGGCTGGGCCCTCTCACATCAATCATTAATCTGAAAATGTCCCACAAGTTTGCCCACAGGCCAACCTGGTGAGTTAATTCTCTAAGTTCCTTCTTCCAAAATGACTCTAGCTTCTGTCAAGTTGACAAAAAAAAAAAAAAAATCATGACATGGCCCAAAAGAAACTATAAAAAAATCTATATGTAGCTCACATTTTTAGCTATGGAAGATATGGTTAGTACTTAAAGATTCAGAGAAAAGTTGAAGCAGGTGTTAAAACATGTAGTCAAGATAAATAATACTTTAATGAAATATTTTTAAAATAAAATTAATACTAAAAGCCCGTGAACAGGACATTTACCAGTTTTAGAAATAATGGCAGCATAGTAATTACTAATTTCTCTTCATGTCCTGATGGCTCAGTATGGAACTGATAGGATAGATTTATCAATTATCATATAGCATGCAATGCTCTACAGCAACGAGAATGAATTACAACACACAATTACATAAACAAATCACATATAGAGGAAGCTAAGTACAAGGGGCCAAGCTCAAAGCACTGCTAATTCTATTTACATCACGTTCCAAGGCAGCCGGTGCTAATATAGGATATCAGAATTTAAAATACCGTCTCAAGCAGCATGAGATAGGTCTCAGAATCTTAGAATATTGCATTTCTTAATCCAGCTGTCACATGGGTTTATAGATCCCATCCATTCGCTCTCTGTTATTCATATACTTATATAGTGCAACTTTTTTCTTTTAATGTTGTCTTACTCAGAAGTTGAGATTTACAGAAGAAACTTTTTGAGTAAATCACTTAGAGGAGGAGTGGGAGGGAGGAGGAGAAGGAGGAGGAGGAGGAGGAGGAGGAAAAGGAGAAAGAGAAGGAAGAGAAGAAATGTGATCAGAGCTATATGGGACAATATTTAGGGCACTACTTTATTTCAGGGCTTCTGTCCTTGACTAACCCTAAGGTCAAATTAAGTCAAGTGAACTCTCTATTGGTAAGCACGGCTCGCAACCAGCCAACACCATGTGTTGCGCCCATTTAGAACATTAGGCTGTCAGGAGCCAACCCTCCACTGGGACGACTTGCCAAGTGTTAATTACAACTGCTACTTGCTCCGATATTTCTGGGAATAGGACAGCACAGGCCAGATTTCATCTAAATCCCAAAGAACCTTTCCTCTAGAAACCAGGCCCTGCCCTATCAGATATGACAAGACTTCCAAGAAGTATGTAAGGCAAGCATCCAGGAGACGAGAAGCTACTGGCCAGCCACGCCAATACTTACACAGCTGTCAGCATGACCAGCTCAACACCACTTAAAGCCCATAAGCAGAGCTACACATCACTTGATGGGACAGAAGCCGCATCAAGTAGCAAAAGGCTATCTCATAATGTGAACTGGGACCAAACTTGGCACATTGGGTCCTTGTTCCTACATGAGAGCAGAATCACTCCTGACTTCCAACAGGTCCACGTTTACAGAGAGCTTCAGTAGAAGTACCTCCTTCTTGGGGTTTTAGTGGCCCCTAAGAGGGGAGAGACAATAGGAATAGAGAATAGCCAGCATGTTTTTATTTTCCCCTTGGGTATCAAGGAACACTAACAATACTATCAGCAGGCTTCTTAGAAAGTAAATGACCAGATACCCGTTTTTTCCAAACCAGCAGGCTATCAGGCAACCTGCTAATGGGGCTACTTTCAATACAATTTCTCAAAGCAGGTAAAGGCTACAATATAGACGATCCTTGAAGATGCTAAGTGAAATGAGCCAATGAGGAGAGCGATATTGCACAAGTTTATTTTCATGATGTCTCTACTAGAATGGTCAAATATAGAGACAGAATGGTACTTACAAAGACTAAGTGTGATGGTGGATGGGATGGGGAGTTTTTAATTAATGGGGTTTGGTAAAGAAATTCCAGAGTTAGATGGTGGTGATGCTGTATAACTAGTGTGATATACTTAAAAAAAAAAAATGTATTTACTTATTATTGATACAGTGTTCTGCCTGCATATATGCCTGAATGCCAGAAGAGGGCACTAGATCTCATTATAGATGGTTATGAGCCACCATGTGGTGGCTGGGAATTTAACTCAGGACCTCTGGAAGAGCAGCCTGTTCTCTTAATCTCTGAGCCATCTCTCCAACCCATGGTGTGATATACTTAATGTCATTGAACTTTATGCCTAAAAATGGTTAAATGATATGTCTTACTGTATTTTTTTTTTTAAAGTAGCCACGGGAAGTGACATTCCCAACCATTCCCCATCTCTATGCTGTGAAATCACCTTGTCCTGAAGCAATTCTACTGTGTCCTGACCTGGGTCTACCAGTTGGTTAACTTGAGTTTCTTCAAAATGATCATTGAGCCAAATGGGCCTTTTTCTATCCTTCCAACATAACTCCTCACCACACACCCATCCAAAGAGTGACTGCACATATAGGCTTCCATTAAAACATTGTGTAAACCAAAGTATAAATCATTCAGAAGTACAATCCTGAAAAATATGAAATGGGGAAGGGTGGCCAACCCCAAATGGAGTATCAGTGATACTTTCTTCACACCATTCCCTTCCTTCAATCTTTCCTTTACCAAATCCATCTCCCTCGGGCTCTTTCTTGGGTCTACTGACAAGGAAGAACTTATATTTTGAAAGAAAATTCTAAATCACACACCCACAGAGGTACAAAATGAAATTTCTAACTTGTCAGCTCTACCAGGGATATTAACCCACAGATTTTTATCTAGAGCACGCCCTGAGAAGAAAACTGCATGTGGGATTCACAGAGGAAATAAGGAGGTAACAGAGCAGGAGGTAAAACTCCAGAAAGAGGGTTTGGTAGTTTTGACCTTCTTATCTCTCATAGCATTGGGATGCCCTTCTAGGAAGATTCATTTCTCCTGGAGCCCACTTGTAGTTGCTGGGAAACAAGTACAATGGCTCCTTTCGGGCATTTGCTATATAGAATGTAAGTTCTCATCTAATCCCTTAATAAAGAAGAATAGCAATGCTCACATTTGGAAAGTAAGAAACATGTTATCTCCTTGAAAGAAAAAACAAGGGAGATATAACAAGAGAAAATGAGGAAATTAAAAAACATTTCATCAGATCCTACTACAAAAGGCTATACTCAACAAAACTGGAAAAACTGGAAGAAATGGACAATTTTCTAGACAGATACCAGGTACCAAAGTTAAATNAGGATCAGATTAATGACCTAAACAGTCCCATATGCCCTAAAGAAATAGAAACAGTCATTAATAGTCTCCCAACCCCCCAAAAAAAGCCTAGGGCCAGATGGGTTTAGGGCAGAGTTCCATCAGACCTTCAAAGAAGACCTAATTCCAATACTCCTCAAACTATTCCACAAAATAGAAACAGAAGGAACTCTACCCAACCCATTCTATAAAGCCACAATTACTCTGATACCTAAACCACACAAAGACCCAACAAAGAAAGAGAACTTCAGACCAATTTCCCTTATGAATATCAATGCAAAAATACTTAATAAAATTCTCATAAACTGAACCCAAGAACACATCAAAACAATCATCCATCATGATCAAGTAGACTTCATCTCAGGGATGCAGGGATGGTTCAAAATATAGAAATCCATCAACATAATCCACTATATAAACAAACTCGAAGAAAAAAAAACATATGATGATATTGTTACATAATGAGAAAACATTCGACAAAATCCAATCATGATAAAAGTCTTGGAAAGGTCAGAAATTCAAGGCCCATACCTAAACATAGTAAAAGTAATATACAGCAATCCAGTAGCCAACATCAAACAGAGAGAAACTTGAAGCAATTCCACTAAGAACAGGGACTAGACAAGGCTGCCCACTCTCACCCTCCCTGTTCAATATAGTACTTGAAGTCCCAGCCAGAGCAATTAGACAACAAAAGGAGGTCAAAGGNNTACAAATTGGAAAGGAAGAAGTCACAATATCACTATTTGCAGATGATATGATAGTATACCCAAAAATTCCACCAGAGAACTCCTGAACCTGATAAACAATTTCAGCAAAGTAGCTGGATATAAAATTAAATCAAACAAATCAATGGTCTTCCTCTACTCAAAGGATAAACAGGATGAGAAAGAAATTAGGGAAACAACACCCTTCACAATAGTCACAAATAATATAAAATACCTTGGTGTGACTCTAACTAAGCAAGTGAAAGATCTATATGACAAGAACTTCACATCTCTGAAGAAAGAAATCAAGAAAATCTCAGAAGATGGAAAGATCTCCCATGTTCATGGATTGGCAGGATTAATATAGTCAAAATGGTCATCTTGTCAAAAGCAATCTACAGATTTAATGCAATTCCCATCAAAATTCCAATTCAATTCTTCACAGAGTTAGAAAGAGCAATTTCCCAACTCATCTAGAAGAACAAAAAAACCTAGGATAGCAAAAACTATTCTCAACAATAAAAGAACTGCTGGTAGAATCACCATGCCTGACCTTAAGCTGTACTACAGAGCAACTGTGATAAAAACTNCATGTTATTGGTACAGTGACAGGCAGGTAGATAAATGAAATAGAATTGAAGACCCAGAAATGAACCCACACACCTACAGTCACTTGATCTTTAACAAAGGAGGTAAAACCATTGAGTGGGAAAAAAGACAGAATTTTCAACAAATGGTGCTGGCTCAACTGGTAGTTAGCATGTAGAAGAAAGTTGATCCATTCTTATCTCTTTGTACAAAGCTCAAGTCCAAGTGGATCAAGGACCTCCACATAAAACCAGAGACACTAAAACTAATAGAAAAGAAAGTGGGGAAGAGCTTCAAGGACATGGGCACAGAGGGAAATTTCCTGAACAGAACACCAATGAACTATGCTCTAAGATCAAGAATTAACAAATGGGACTTCATAAAATTGCAAAGCTTCTGTAAGGCAAAGGACAATGTCAATGGGACAAAATGGCAACCAACAGATTGGGAAAAGATCTTTACCAATCCTATATCCAATAGAGGGCTAATAACCAATAGATAAAAGAACTCAAGAAGATAGACTCCAGAGAATCAAATAACCCTATTAAAAAGTGGGCTACAGAGCTAAACAAACAGTTCTCAACTGAGAAATACTGAATGACTGAAAAGCACCTAAAAGAATGTTCAACATCCTTAATCATCAGGGAAATGCAAATCAAAACAATCCTGAGATTCCATCTCACACCAGTCAGAATGGCTAAGATTAAAAATTCAGGTGACAGCAGATGCTGGTGAGGTTGTGGAAAAAGAGGAACACTCCTCCATTGCTGGTGGGATTGCAAGATGGTACAACCACTCTGGAAATCAGTTTGTTGGTTCCTCAGAAAATTGGACATAGTACTACCAGAGGATCCAGCTATACAACTCCTGGGCATATACCCAGAAGATCTTCCAACATGTAATAAGGACACATGTTCCACTATGTTCATAGAAGACTTATTTATAATAGCCAGAGGAAATGGATAACTGAAAATGTGGTACATTTACACAATAGAGTGCTACTCAGCTACTAAAAACAATGAATTTATAAAATTCTTAAGACAAATGAGTGGAATGAGAAAATACCATCCTGAGTGAGGTAACCCAATCACAAAACAACACATGGTATGTACTCACTGATAAGTGAATATTAGCCCAGAAGCTTGGAATACCCAAGATACAATTCACAGAGCACACGAAGCTCAGGAAGAAGGAAGACCAAAGTGTACATACTTTGATCCTTCTTAGAAAGGGGAACAAAATATCCATGGGAGGAATTACAGAGACAAAGTTTGGAGCAGAGACTGAAGGTAAGGCCATGCAGAGACTGCCCCACCTGGGGATCCATCCCACATACCATCACCAAACCCAGACACTATTGTGGATGCCAACAAGTGCTTGCTGACAGGAGCCTGATACAGCTGTCTCCTGAGGGGCTCTACCAACGCCTGACAAATACAGAGGTGGATGCTCATGGTCATCCATTGCACTTAGTACAGGGTCCCCAATGGAGGGACTAGAGAAAGGATCCAAGGAGCTGAATGGGTCTGCATCCCCATAGGAGGAACAACAATATGAACTAACCAGTAATCCCAGAGCTCCCAGGGACTAAACCACCAACCAAAGAGTTCACATAGAAGAACCCATGGCTCCAGCTGCATATGTAGCAGAGGATGGCCTTGTCGGTCATCAATGGGAGGAGAGGCCCTTGGTCCTATGAAGGCTCTATGCCCCAGTGTAGGAGAATGCCAAGGCCAGGAAGCAGAAGTGGGTGGGTTGATGAGTGGGAGGTGGGGGGGGTGTAGGGGGGGTTCGTAGGGGAAACCAGGAAAGGGGATAACATTTGAAGTATAAATTTAAAAAAGAAAGAGAAAACAAATGTCTAGTTTTCAATGTATTTATAAATTCATGATAATCTTGAATAACTAACCCTGTTGGCTCCCATTTTTATTTTTAGGATAATTTTCGTAGATTTCAGTTTTTCACATTTCTCTCTTTACATTTCTAATTTTCTCTTTTTGAATCCAAAATATCAGAATTCACAGATGCCACAAAAATAATATAAAAGCTAGCAGCCTAGTACAGAGTCAGAAAACAGAGTGTTAGAAACCACCACTTAGAGTTGAATAGTGTATATGTATAAGTGTGTGTGCACATGTGTGCATGTATGCTTGCAACTTCAAATCTTACATTTGTGTAGCAACAAATATTATCTAATAAATACCCCTCATATAGCAAAATTAATTACCTTTAGCATAAAATTTTAAAGACGTCCAAAACTAATAAATCTGTTCAAAGAGCTGTGAATGTATGCCGGCTAGGTCTAAAACAAAGAAAATATTTTTGTAATCCCAACTGTATGTATCCTCCCAATATTTATGACAGTAAACACCCATTCAACAATAAATATATGTTAGGCACTGCAATGAGTTTGGAGATACAACACTTAATAGAATTCAGCCTTCATGCTCAAGTGGCTCACAGACCTGGAAAGGTTATGGTCCAGTAGACAAGCATAGAGGTAACTTGTTCAGTAACGATGCAGAGATGGATGGACACAATGCAATGAGGTCACAAGGAAGGGTGTGTGCCTCACAGCAAGAGACATTCCAAGCAGAAAGGAAGAACATGTTCAAGGACATAGAACCCTGAGTAAATATTTCACTCCAGGGTATAGACAGTGGTTCTCAGCTGTGAAACAGTAGAAGACATGGCTAGTCAAAAGCCAGGTGTCCTTGTCACTCTCTAAAAGAGTACATTTCACCTCATGGGCAACAGGAAGCCAGTGAAGGATTTTTACCCAGCAGCAACATGACACTTGCCCAAAATGTCCTAAGAACAATATAGATCAATGTTGGGTAGAAAGTAGGTGGAAGGACAGACAAACAAAAGACTCATCCAAGTTTCTGCAGTTGGTCAAATGAGAGAACTGTGTTTGTACAGCAGACATCCGATGCTTCTTGTTGGGGATGCTGACAGTGTTGGGAGCAGGAGGAACAAAAGAGGGAAGTATTTGCAATTATCTCGGGATTTTGGGCTCACATACGGAGATACCGGTCCACAAGCTCCTTTGTGAACAGAAGGGCACAATGTGGAAATATGCAGGAATCTTGGGGGGTCAGGAACCACAGGCAATCAACCCGGAGGCACTGCAGTCTGCTCCTTCTGATGTATCTCACCTCCTGTTCATAAGACCTCAGCACAAAGTCCTTCTAAAGAACATACCGCAGTCCTCATCTATCCTCAGTGCTCAAGGCAGGCTGTGCCCGACGGCTGGATATGTGCTTGTAAGGGACTTTTATTGGTTGCTCGAATGTAATTCCAAGCAGCTTGTCCTCACAGAGCAGCACTCCATTATTTTTAAAACACAATGGGAGCAGCTGAGCCTCTAAAGATTCTTGAAATCTATAAATGTTCCTAACTGTGCTGAAGGTCAAGTGCTATCAAGAACATACCTGGGTCATCTGAAACACGCATGGCCTGCCTGCTCCCACCCAAGTCACACAGTCTGCCAAGGCCATTTCTTGTCTCAAGTGTCTTTGGGACTAATTGCCTGCAGGTCACAAACAAAGAGAGCCAATTAAGTCTCCCTCCCTTAGTAAACTTTTCATTTCCTGAGTTTTTTCGTTATAGATTTTATCTCTAATTGTACAAGAGCATTGCTTTCTGACTGTACATCAAACCATTTTGATAACAAAAAGTTACAACAGATCTGAATTCCAGCAGTAGGACAATTAAACCCCATCTATATCGCAGATGAAGAGGAGATACCAAAAATTTTTGTTTCATAAATGGATCTGTGGATGAAATATACTGACTAAAGACTCTCAACGGAACACAGTTGCATGAGGACAAAGGCCCTGCTTTGTCCACCAGAACAACCCCAGGGTCAGAACAGGACCAGGCACACAGAAGGCACACTAAACACCTGTCTATTGATTTCAGATTAAAAAGCAGGAAATGCATATGACAATTATAGCACCATATTTCAAAAGGAAAAGAGTTCTAGAAAGGCATTCGTCAATATTCTATGAGTAGTTTTCTCTGGGTGGGTGGCCAGAGTATTTTTCATATTTGCCTTGATGCTCTCTTATTCAGTCTTTCATTCTCCTTTTCTCTCTCCTTCCTTTTTACATATTTTCTTTCTTTTTCTGTGAAGAGCATGAAGTGTTATCATATCAAGGACCAAGACACAAAAGAAATTATTTCAGAAAAAAATTATCCTATTATAAGCTGAGTGGTTGCTTCCCAGGGTCACCTATAAATTTCTACCTTTATGTGCTACATTAACATGAAATGATGTGCCTCTGATCCTACATGTAACTCAAAGGACTATTTTGTGCCAGCACAGTACCAAGTCCCTTTGGTCTGAATCTGGATTGACCTCTAGCTTTGACCTTGTGATTAGCCTGGGTTCCATGCCAGAGCTCATTACTGAGCTTTTACGAAAATATCCAATCCCCACTCCCCGAGAGGAAAGGGGGCTTTCAAGAGTCTCCCCCACAGAAACAGATTGTCCAAGTTTGCAATTGGATTCCTCGCCTTATTTCGCCAAGCATGACAGTGTGAATACATTTCACCCAGTTTCTTCATGGGCAATTAAAAACTCACCAAAGACATCACCTACCAGAGCCTTGTCCTGGTTCAGCTGTGCCTGCCCTGGAGGGAAGTGGGGGTATACAGGAACACAGAAACTTGGGAAATCAATTTACATGAATTGCCTAAGACCAAAGCTGGGGCACATAATCCTTTCCTGGCTGAGTGAATTGGCTTAGCTCACTCATGATTTTATAGACCCAGAAGCCATTCTCTGATTGCAAGAACAGAGTTGCCAAATGATCTTAAACCACAGCCCGGACAGGCAAGTGTCATCAGAAGAGTATGTGGGGAGCAAGCTATTTTAAACAAGTGTTGTCGTGAGTTGAGGATCCTTTTTCTGTCTAGACTCCTCGTAACACCTGTTGGCTCACTCTTTGTGTCCCAGTCTATTTCCCACTTGACAGCAGCGAAGCCAAAAGAAACCATGGCCACCTGATAGGACCTGGAGACATGGCCACGTGAATAGCAGATCCAGGCTTCGCCTGCTCTGGCACAGTCTGAGGGGCCCCTGAAGGCTCCGATGCAGGTGTCAAGGAGCCATGTGCAAGCAGAGAACAGACCTGGCAAGGCCACATATTGAACTTTAAGTGTGGCCAGGAAAGGGAGACTTTTACGTGAATGCATCATGGTGTTGATTCTTCTAAGCACAACAGTTTAAAGCAAATATGGAAGAAAATATGGAAGCAACTGAACCCTCTAGATATAACCGAGTCCCCTCTGCCACATCGCTAGTGTGTGGTTTTCTAGCCTGCTATTAAGTCCTTCAAGTAGACATGAAGCTCACTAGCTCATAAGCATCTCAATTCATTTGGAAGCAGTCTTCCTTAAACAAAACTAAATCTCTCACCTTTTCACTCAGAATGTTATAGAGAATAAATCTCACATTTTTCTTACACAGTTCAGTTTGACATATGTTTCTGTACTAGGCAAACAAAACAAATTCAAGTGGTAAATAAGCGTTGGAACTACGGGGGAGTTTGCCAGTTCTTGGATGCTTACACCTGCCTTTTAATAAGTCCTAGGCTTAAGCAGGACTGACGGTCAGATCTGAGAAAGCCAGAAAGCAAAAAAGAACAGTGACCCAGAGGAAGGGAAGAAACAGCTCTGTGCAAAAGTCAGTAAAGATACTGTGCAGTGCAACCTAGATTCTGGATGAAGTGAGGAGGGTGTGTGTGTGTGTGTGTGTGTGTGTGTGTGTGTGTGTGTGGTTCTGTCTATGTATATCTATGTTTGTATGTGTGCCTATATGTGTGTGTGTGTGTATCTGTGTATGTATCCGTGTGTGTGTATCTGTGTATGTATTTGTGTATCAGTAAAGGTATGTGTGTATGTGTGTGTTTGTGTGTGTATCTTCGTATGTATCTGTGAAGGTGTGTGTGTATGCATGTGTGTCTCTATGGGTATTCATATGTATGTATGTATGTATGTATGTATGTATGTGTATTTGCATGTGTGTGTGTGTGTGTGTCCCTAAAACTCATCTAATACAAGTTCACATTCTTTACAGCACAAAATTCACAAAATATATAGGGTTTGAAAGACTTCCTTTAAAACTGCCCCAAATTAGCCATACAAATTAAATAAAATCTTTTCTAAAGGAACATACTTTGAACACAAGCCTCAAAGAATTCTTTTAATTTCAATTAACATTAACTCATTATCAAAATTTACCAAACATACAAAGAAGTAAGCTGCCATGATAGAGAGCCAAAAGAAATAAAAGGGCACTATAAAATTGGAAACACACAAATTTCAGTTCATATAATTACTAGAACATAACATAAAATAAATGTGTCCAGTGTACTTGGGGATTTTAAGTGTTGATATGGCAAAGGAAAAAGGAAAACTCACAAAAATTAGTTAAGGTTAGAGAATAACAAAATAGAAATTATAGAAACAAAAATATTTAAATTGAAATTATAATCTCATTTTTGTTTTTTCTTAGATTTCTTTTTTGAAATAGAGAGAAAAAATGAGAAGTTGGAGGAAGAGTCACTGAGGATCTGGAAGGAGTCGAGTGAGGAGAAAATATGATCAAACTTTATTGTATAAAAATTTTATATAAAATGATTTTAAAAATATTATAAACGTAATTGATAAATTAGACATAAAAACTAGAGAAAAAAAACAACTAAGTTAGAAGAGTGGCTTTAAAAATACACAAAAATGTAGCACAGAAAAATTTAGGATAAAAATTGCAAGACAAACTAAGAGATGGATAAAATAGGTTTAACCTGTGGATCTATAAAGAGGTAACAGAAGCGATGAGTCAGAATCAGTAGGGCCTGGAGTTTCTAGAGGAAGAAATCCACTGATTAGAGAAAAAGGAGGGAGGGAGAAAAAAACACTAACAGGTTATAGGGACTCCACAGAGCATCAAACGCAAAGAGATCTTTAGGACAGGTCCATATTTATCATTTCTTTACTGTTACTAAACTCCTTTCCTAACCCAGCATCTAAGCCAGGATTCTACACTACATTTAATGACTGTGTTTCTTCATCTCCTCGCGGCTGTCATCATGTGTTATTTAGACAGGGTCTCCTACATTCTCTCAGGCATCTAGTTCTCAACCCTGCTGCCTCTGCCTCCTTAGTTTGGATTATATGTGTGCACCCTCGTGCCCAGCTAATTTCTGATGGCCTTAATTATTTTTGCAATCCTGGTCAAGTATTTTATACTAAATCCTTCAATTAAAATTTCTCTATTGTTAAACTGGACTATGTGGTCCAGGAGAATTCTAGCACTGTCTCAGCATGTCAAAGAGAAATACTTCAGCTTGACTTCTGCCTATATTGCCAGTTTCCCCCTCTCTATATTATATATTTACCTATAGATGCTCTCCCATTTGTTAGTTTATCCAGTTATTTATTTAGATGACTATGCTCTTGTGTTCATTGTTCCCTTTATATTTTGAGTTGTAATCTAATATGATTTTATGTTCCTCGTCTCATTCCCGGTTTAACCACTGGGAGCTGTTGTCAGTTAACACCCACATCTCATTTGGCACACTCTCATCTCTGCAGGCTCGACTGAATTTTCATTTGGGTTTTGTTGTGGTTTCTTGGGTTGGTTGGTTCGCTGGGACGTGCCTTGGTTTTTATGGAGAGGGGTGTCACTGTTGCTGCTGTTATTTTGAGCACTTTCTAGTACAAGATGTTCTAGGATTGTCTTTACCCTATCCTTCCCCAAAGCCCAACCCACCTATTTCTTAATTTTTAAATTGTATAATAATGTCCAATAAGATCTGGGGGTGAGGTGTGCTTGCTGATACATTGGTATTCTTACCTAAGACCCCTTGGATGGTGCCATAGCAAGTAATCAGTTGTTTGTATACCCATATTCATAATGAGCTTTTAATTTGCTGTGTTAAAGTTCATTTCTTGTGTTTTGAAATCCTATGGATCTTGAGAAATGTATATTGTCACCATTACATCATCTAACAAAACAGTCTAATCTCTCAGGAAAAAACCAAACATATTCTGTTCTTCATGTATTCAACCCTCAGTCCTCACACTCCTGAATCTCTAACACTGGCCTTATCATTTCTGTAATTTTACCTTTCCAGGAGGTTATAAACTCTGACTGAGAAATGTTACTTCTTCAGGCTTATTTGTTTCTTTTAGAAATGTACGTTTGAACTTCATGGGTGAAGCCAAGTGGTAGCACCTACCTATACATGCCTGCAATACATATGTATTACATACATCACACATGCCTTTAATCCTTTCATTCTAAAACAGGAGTTCTCAACCTCTTGCTGCTGTGACCCTTTAATGCAGTTCTTCATGTGGTGGTGTTATGAATTATAATATAAATATCTGATATGCAAGATCTCTGTGAATGTGTCACTCAACCCGCAAAGGGGTTGTGACCCCCAAGTTGGGAACCACTGTTCCAAAGGGAGAGGCAGGAGGATAAGGAGTTCAAGGCCAGCTTTGGCTACATAGCAAGTTCGAGGCTAGCCTGGGTTATAAGAGAACCTGTCTTGGAAAAAAAAAATACAAAGACTCGTGCTTGACTCTTTGCCTTTGTAACTCTTTTCTTTTTAATCCATGAATAATAAACACTCCACTGTATGGATTATCCTACTGCATGCTTATCCATCCACAGGTACATCTTGACCATTGCCAGTGTAGGGTAATATACATATAGGTATTCATGCAGGCTTTCCTAGTTTCCAACTACTTAGGCAAATACCGAGAAGCATTCTTATTGGTTGTGTTGATGGGAATATGGATAAACTCAAATATGTTTCTGTCTTCCAAAGTATCGGCTTCATTTCATGTCATTTGTCTTTTCAAAGTGATCATATCAAATGATATTTAAGAATTCATTTCCTTGTGTATCCCTGGCAGCAATTGACAGTGTCACAGATTTTAGACTTCATGTCTCCTAACAACATCTACTGTTTTAACTTAAGAGTTTGCTAATGGTCAATGACATCTGAACCTCTCTGGCTTCTTTGATGATCTGAATATTATTTCATGAGATGTTTCTTCAGACCTTTTTGTGCATTCTAACTGGTTGTTTTCTTACTATGGAATCTTAAAACTTTTGTACATATTGGACACAAGTCTTTTATCTGACATTCACTCTCCAAGATGTTTTCACCAAATATGTGTTCTTCCCACCTTAGGTTTCTCTTGTCCTCATAATAGCACACTTCATCGATAAGAATTCTTTGTTTTTCAAAAGCTCAATTGATCCAGTTTTCTTTCATGGATTTTATTTTTGGCTTGATAGATAAAGGTTCATTGTCAAACCCAAGGACATCTGAAATTTCTCCTATTTTTCTTTGAGGAATTTTATAGTTTTGCACTGTGAAATTGAATGTATAAATCATTTTGAATTAATTTTATGAAAGACCTAAGGTCTCTTTCTACATCTTTATTTTTGCATAGAGGTGTCCAAAGATCCGAGCAGCACTTACTGAAAGTTGATGCATTCCTCATTACATTCCCTTTGCTTCTTTGTTGAGGGTTGGTTGACTGTATTTTTATATTTTTGTTCATCTGTTTCTGTGTTCTAATCAGTGCCACTGGCCTCTGCATCTATTCATAGCCTGATACCCATTCCATATAAACTTCACAAGCAAGTTGTCAATAGCCAAAAAAAAAAAAAAAAAAAAAAAAAAGCTTGCTGAGATTTTAAATAATGTACTTTTTGAGTCTACAGGTCAACTTGAAGAAAACAGAAACATCACTGAGTGTTCTAATCTATGAAGCCAGAATAACTCTCCCTTTGCTTAAGTATGGTATTTTTTTAACCAGAGTTTTGTAGTTTTTTGAACATGTGTTTCTGTCTATATTTTGATAAATGCTAGAAACATTGCAACAGAGTGAAATAATGCCTTTGGTGGCTTATCCTTAGAGTGGACATCACCAAGTATAGTTCCTTGAGTTTGAAGACAGATCAATAAAATCTTCCCAGGCTGCAATGCTAAGTAAAGAAGGGATGGCTTCCCCATCCCCCTAGCCCAGAACTGATCACCCAGACCCTGTAGGTACCACACTCCAAAATGTGTATTACATGTGTGATTAGAGTACCAGAAGAAGAAAACCAGAGCTGAATAAGTGATAATGGCCAAGAATTTTCTAATGAATAGTATCTTCTGTGATTCTTTCTTAGATTCACCATTGTCTTCCTGGGCATCGCTCTGTTTCTGCACACTACTGTCCCCATCACAGGACTTGAAAAGCATTCTTTAAACTCTACAGTGGATAAACCCACATCTGGATAAGCCCACATCTGGATAAGCCCACATCTGGATAAACCCACATCTGCTCAGACCGAGTTTAGTCCCAATGCTTACTTCTCTCTTCAGAGTATTTTATTCTTGCCTTTCACAAACCTTGAGATTTTCTTTTATTTTTGTGTTGCTCTGTTTGCAGGCATGCATATTGGATAAAAGGGTGCTAGAGTATAAGGAATCCTCTTAATATGGACTGAGACTGGGGCTTAATGTTTTCCATAGCTACAAGAGCCTCAGGCATCAGATTCTTCCAGGGATCTTATTTTTGTCTCTGCTTTGGGTCTGGTGCTTCCGACATAATTCAGAGATCTGAATCTTTCGACTGTTTCAGCTGTAACCACTATATTACTATGTTCCTGTAAGTGTGACGGTGAGTTGGGAAGGAGCTAATTATATGACTAAATCTGTCTTTGCTATACCTGTATTAATATTATGGTTTCCATGTGCACCTCCGCCATTGCCCTACCTCTTAAGTAAGAACACAAGGCTAAAGGAGACCAGGACAGATAAAGCTCTCTCTCTGATGAGATAATCTCCAGGGGATTCTTCCCCTGGACAGTATGCCTTTGTTGGGAAGACTGATCCAGGCACAAGCCACCTTTGGGCATTAGTCCTTCTCACAGCCTATAGAAGGCCTTGGAGAGTCTTTCTTAGATATTCACTTGAGATAAGGATGAGATTCTTGGAGGTGAAATACAAAGAAATGTGAAGGTTTCATGCTAGGACTAGAGTGGACCAGGACTTTCTCCTTCTCTGGCTAGCCCACACTTCACCGGCACTGATTCATCAGAGTTACCATCCCATTGTCATGTTACCAGTGGTTTCTCTGGGTAGCAGCTCTTTGGGTTTGCACATCTCTCCGTGTTTCAGAATATTGATCCTCTCTGCAACTTTCTTGAATAAGTCTGAGAAAAGAATCTCTGATTGATTTTTAGGAGATTTTTCAAATTATTTTTTTGTTGTTTATTGTTATGTTGTTGTTTTGAAATTGTATAAAGGACATTCACTCTGACATTTCCATATAATATATAATGCACTTTGATCAGAGTCAACCCTCTCTTGCCCATTATTATTCCTGATACTTCCCTTTTGTTTTTTTCTCATTTAAGAATGTGAATGATCAAGAGGAAAACTAAACAGCAAGAAAACAAACAAACAAACAAGCCAACTAAAAGTGGGCTAAGGAACCAAACAGAGCACTCTCCAAAGACAAAAATACAAATGGCTACAAAATAGTTTTAAGCTTTCACTATCCTTTAGCCACCAGGGAGATGCAGATGAAAACGACTTTGTGATGTCATTTTACGCTATTGAGATTGAGAAAACAAACCTCAGATTGAGAAAACAAGAGGCAAATGCTATTGAGGGGGTTGGGGAATGTTCATGCGCTGTTAGTGGGAATAGAATGTGGTGCAGCCATTATGTATGCCAGTTCCTTAGAAAACCAGGGCTAGATCTGCCATGTGACTTAGCCACACTGATCTAGCACATATAATCAAAGAAATCCATTCCCTACTATAGACACGCATGCTCATCTACCTTTGTAGCTGTTCTATCCACAATGGCTAGGACATGGAAACAGCCTGGATGTCTATCAACTGAGGAGTAAATAATGAAAATGTGGTCCCTATATACAATGGGACTCTACTGAGCTGTAAAGAGATTATGAAAATCTCAGAGAAATAGGTAGAACTGAAAGTAATCATTCTGGGTGGGGTAATCCAAACCCAGAATAGGAAATGTCGCATATTCTCACTCATAAATGGATCATAATATCAAATCTTTAGATCTGTATTTGTAACTTTGAGTACTGCAGAATGCAAGAGCCTAGAAAGGGGCCATTGGTGAGCAGAGGAAAGAAAAGGCATAATGAAGTACAAATATCAGAACATGAGTGATGAGAAGGAGGAGGAGAAGGAACAGAAGAGGAGGAGAGGAGGAGGAGAAGGAGAAGAGGAGGAGAAGAGGATGAGGAGGAGGAGGAGGAGGAGGAGGAGGAGGATGGAGAAAGGGTTTAAGTGGGGAGAGGAATAGGAGGTTAGGACGAAGGAAGGTATAGAAGGAAGGATAACTAACACTAAAGATGTTTAAAAGGGATGTATGGAAACACATTTTATAAGCTTCCTAAATATGTTTTTTCCATATGAACCTGTTTAATTGGAATTATCTGACACAGGGAACAATGATCACCCCCACCAAAGCCATAGATTGCCAAATAAAAAACCCACTTCCAGATGTGGAATACCTCCCCTTGAGTTGTTTGGTCAGGAGTGTCCCAAAGGTCACTGTTATGGTTGGTATATGCTTGGCCCAGGGAGTGGCACTATTAGAAGGTGTGGCCCTGTTGGAGGAGGTCTGGCCTTGTTGGAGTAGGTATGTCACTGTGAATGTGGGCTTTAAGACCCTCATCCTAGCTGTCTGGAAGCCAGTATTCTGCTAGCAGCCTTCAGATGAAAATGTAGAACTCTCAGCTCCTCCCACACCATGCCTGCCTGGATGCTGTCATGCTCCCACCTTGATGATAATGGACTGAACCTCTGAACCTGTAAGCCAGGCCCAATTAAATGTTGTCCTTATAAGAGTTGCCTTGGTCACGGTGTCCGTTCACAGACCTAAGACAGCCACCAAAACAAAACAAGATATTGTCATGGCTAGGGTTGCCCACAAGAACCTGATGGTAAGAAAACCAGACTTTTGGAAACACCAGACTTCTGTGAAAGGCCATGGGGAAGTCAAGTTGGTACTGACCAGGAAGCTTCTAGTTAGCTGCTGGCTAACTTTCATATGCTGTAAGGTGTGATGCAGGCTCCCAAGGATGGGTAAAAGTCAACAGCAGTTTTAACAGCTTTCAATCTTGTAAGCTACAATAACGATCAGCCTGCCGAGAAGATGCTCTGGATGCAAGTATGGCACCAGGGTTAGAGTGGTAACCAACCACTCTCTAGTCGGATTTAAGGTTCATAATGGCAAACTTTCCTCTAGATTTGAGTGTCTCTAATTCACAAATTAACACAGCTCTCATACCACTCAGAGACGTTTCTTTGTGCAATGCATGGTGGTTAACACCCAACTGTTCACAGTGCAGAGAACAGGTGCCCCTGTAGTGCTCATCCACAAATGGGGCATCCGTATTACACAAGAAAGGCTATTTCCACTGCTCTTCCTTGCCCAAGGTTCAGAGCCCATGATGGTAGAGAAGGAATGATTATAAGAGCCAGAGGTGATTGAAGATTAGGCTAGAACACTGTCTTCTAGACACCACCAGACTGCTCTCATAAAATCACAGCAGCTGTGACTTCCTGCTCAAGACCTATACAATATCAAGACAATCAACATTCCAGCATGAAGTTGGAACAGGCTCACAAGCCCCAACCCCTAGCTGAGAAGCTACTGACAGTTGATTGACAGCATCTGGCGTAAAGAGTCAGTTTTCTTTAACAGTAGGGTCACTGGGAGGTTGACCATACAACAGTGGATGGTCCCATACCAGGGAGTATATAAGTAGTGCAAACTGTAACTAGCAAGGTGTTGAGGGGTAAAAGGGATAATATAAAATTGTGAGGGGTTGGGCTTATAATGATCTGGGAAGAGTAAAAAGAATGAGTGTAAGGCAGATAAAAGTACATTGTGTGCATGTCTAAAACTAATAAACATATAAATGTAAAGGTTTTTTTTAAATATGAGTGATGATTTTCAATCTAAGAAGGTCTGAAGACTAAAAACTGAAGTCCAAAAGTCAGTTCAAGTTAAGAAAAAAAATTAAAGCAACATTGACAAAATAGGATGATTATTAAAACTAAGTGCCTCAATTTATCGGTTTCTCAGAAAACTGGGAAGAGTTCTACTTCAAGACTCAGCTATACCACACCTGGGCATATCCAAAGATGTGTCACTATACCTCAGGGACACTTGCTCAACTATGTTCATAGCAACCTTATTTGTAATAGCCAGAAACTGGAAACAATCTAGATGCCCCTCATCTGAAGAATGGATAAAAAAAAAAAAATGTGGTACATCTACACAATGGAATACTATTCAGCTATTAAAAACAAAGGCATCATAAAATTTGCAGGCAACTGGATGGAATTTGAGTATATCATCCTGAATGAGGTAACCCAGGCCTAGAAAAAACATGCATGATGTGTACTCACTTATAAGTGGATATTAGCCATAAAGTGAAGGATAAACGTACTACAATCCACAGACCCAAAAACCTGGGTAATGCGGAGGGCTCAAGGAATGATGTGTGAATCCCACACAGAAGGGGAAACAAAATACTCATCAGAGGTAGATGGAGGGAGGGAACAGGGCAGAGTGTGAGGAGGAGTATGGGGATGGTGATCAAGAGTGGGGAGAGGGGAGTGAGAGAAGCCTGGGAGTGAGAATGGAAACTGTTGGGGAGTATCTCGGACCAGCTGGAGACATGGGGTGGGGAAGGTTAAAGGGAGTCTATGGGGGTGACCTTAGCTGAGATTCCTACCAGTGGGGGATATAGAGACTGAAGTAGCCACTTCCTACTGCCAGGCGGGACTTCCAGTGGAAGGGAAATCAACCCACCCACAAAACCTTCAGCCGAAAATTTGCCCTGCCTACAAGATGTACAGGGATAAAGATGAAACAGAGAACAGCCAACCAATGACTGGCCCAACTTGAGATCCATCCCATGGGAGAGAGCCTGACACTATTAATGATACTCTGCTATGCTTGCAGACAGGAGCCTAGCATAACTGTCTCCTGAGAGGCCTCGTCTAGCAGCAGATGGAAACAGACGCAGAGACCCATAGGCAAATATCAGGTGGAGCTCAGGAGTCTTGTGGAAGAGTGGGGATAAAATTGAGGGAGCAGGAGGGTTCCAGGATACCACAAGAAGACCTACAGAGACCTACAGAGTCAACTAACCTGGGCCCATGAGAGCCCACAGAGACTGAACCACCAACCTAAGAACATGCAGGGGCTAGACCTAGGACCACCACCACACACACACACACACACACACACACACACACACACACACACACACACATTTGTAACAGATATGCAGCTTGGTCTTCTTCATGTGGATTCCCTAGCAGTTGGAGCAGGGATCTCTCTGACTCTGTTGCCTGCCATTGGATCCCCTTCCCCTACCTCGACTACCTGGTTTGGCTTCAATGGGAGAGGAGGTACTTAGTCCTGCTGGGACTAGATGTCTGAGGGTATGGTGGTACCAAGGGAGGCTTCCCCTTTGCTGAGGAGAAAAAGAGAGGGTAGTGGTGGGGGGGTTTGCAAGGGCAGGACTGTGAGGAGAGGAAGGAAGGGGGCTGTGGTTGGAATATAATGGGAATTTAAAAATGAAAGAAAACAAAAACTAAGTAATTCATAGGAGCTGTTTATAAAATTTCTACTCTGGAGATATATTTGAAATTTTCTGTAACAAAAAAAGTTTTGTTTTGATTTTTTGTTATTAAGGATACGATGTAGGGAAGTTTCAAATAACAAATTAGAAAGAGAAAACATATTCAACCATATCTATTTTCTAATACGAATGGAGGGGGCAACACCATCATCTGGACATAAGGCTGAGTCACACTATTTCCTGTCCTGTGAGGAAGGACTCACATTTTAAACATACATTTTCCTTAATTACTTATGGTAAGAACAACTGTGGTACTCTTGGAACAGATAACCACCATGGTAAAAACAAAACCAGACTCTTGTCAGGGGTGGGGGTGGGGCTGAAGGGGTCGCCTCACAGGCACAGAAGAGAAAAATAAAGAACCCAGGAGACCCAAAGCATAGGCTAATAACCTGAACAATAGTCAGTCTGTACCCAGGGGCTGACTCCAAAGCTGCACTGTGTAACCCTGCTATTGCAGGTAATAAGAATGAGGTCGTTTCATAAGAAAGCAAGCTCTCCCCCAGGTGAGCTCTCCAGTCACATTATAAGAGAGCACTGGAATTTGTGCGATTTTCACCATGCAGTCATGCTTGCCGTAATCCTGACCTTTACCATCAGCCCATATCCCTTATCCATTCAAATTCTTCCAAATGGCAGTAGCCTCTGGACTAAATTACACTTTGTTTTTTCATACCATAGGAAGGAGATTGGGATGTCTCACTGGACAGGGTTAAAGAAGCAGGAGCCAAGTAGAAAGGAAGACATTGGGATTTTTGTGTTCTATACCCAGATATGTCAGAATTTTAACATACAAACTTTTAAAGGTTACAATCCTGTATGCAATCCGTTTCCCGTTGGGAAAATAGAAATTATACCATTCACTACCTCTGGTATAGACTATGATTAAGCAGTTTGACTAACTATGTCTATATGCACGCTTATTGATTTACCATATAACTAATGCTAATTAATGATGGTAATTATAAAAATATAGATTGATATCAACATTTAGGGCATCATCCAAACTTCCCAAATTATGATGATCAATCTAGAACTTTAAAAATAACAGCAGTTAATCATTATTATTATTGTGGCTAAACGATAATGATTTGTAATAGAGTATCCCATGTTTTCTCCAACTCAGAGAAGCACTAATCTATTACCGTGAGGATAATGGCACTAATAATGGAAGATTAATGATTGCTAAATCATCTCCCATTATCAGTATTTAAATGTTCAAATCAGTTAAAAGTGGGTACAACAAAACCTAGGCAAGTCAGACAGCAAAATAAGCAACCGATAGTCACCAAACTATGAAACGAGGAGGATCTGCGACCAGTGAGTCCCTACACAATTTACAGGGAGTATCAGGAGTAGAAATGTCTGGAGGTATTTTGTCCCCCTTTGTTTTCTCTTTGCTTTTTTTTTTTGTCAAGCATAGGACAGGTTTGGTAGCTTAAATCTCCGCACTTGGGGGTCTCAGGTAAGAGTGGCACAAATTCAAGACCAAAGCCAGATACTATCTCAAAGCACCAAACCAAAGACAATCAAAAAGCTCAATCCCCACCCCCCAAATATCTAACTTCATGGACCTGTGGTGTGGCCGAGTTCTTACAAGTCCCCTGAGTGCTTGTGTCTAATATGCTTGAAAATATAGATGCATTGGCTCCTAGGGGCAAAACTGAATTCAGACACCTATTTGCCCAGCCTCTGTCAATCAGAGCTGTGCAGCAGAGGAATGAGCTGTTAGTTTTAGTTGTCAGGGAAATTTTTTCATGGAAAAGAAGTACATTAAAATACCAAATTACAGTATTTACATATATCGTGGGGTTTTTTTTCCCAACTGCGTTCCCATAGCAACTCAATCCATTTGCTTCCTACTTTCCTCTGAGTAATTTTCCATCATGAGCCACGCTTTACTAGTGAGGCAAATAGTTGCCCCCTGAAATAACTGGTTTGCTATTTACTATTTCTTTGCCAGGGAACCCAACTCTAGCAACCCCTGCCTCACTCCTGCCCTCTGTGAATTTTATCAGGGTAGTGTCTGGTTTGGGGAAAATTGTCCTTGGTCACTTTTTTAATCTGACCAGTGTCTGATTTGTTGGTTGGTTGGTTGGGTTTTTGTTTTGTTTTGTTTTTTCCTAATGAACCAGATAAGAAAAGTCAAATGAAGGTTTCCTGTAGGGAACAATTGGACAGAAAAGGATGCAAAGAATAAAACTGATCAAATTTCAAACTACGGGCAGTTCACCTAAATCAATCCCAGACAACAAGTAACAACAGCTAACAAACCCCTAGCCTCTCACTAGGCTGGACCAGCAGCCTGTCTAATTAGAAAGACATCACAGCTTTGGAGATAGGGAACCACAAGCAATCAGAAAGGAAGCAAGTCCTACTCTAACCATGAAAAGATCCCTGTGTCCCCAGAGGGAAGGCACAAAGGAGGCACAGGACACTGCAGTTTCTTTATGATTTCATTCAGATGACTTGGCCTACTAATGCAGGTTGGTGGGTTGGTTTGAAACACAGGACATTTAACTTACTAATGGAACCATGCTTTGCAAGGAGAATGTCAGAGGAGACTTCAGGAGGCACCTGGCTGGAAACTTCAAGACAGCTCTCCCTGCTGCATGCAGCCCGATGCCAGGATGGAGCTGAGCTACCAGTGCTAGAGGAGAGATGAATGTCATCGGAGAGGAGCTGTCTGCTCTCCTTTGCTGACTCAGAAGCCTCTTTCTGGGCCAGCAGTTTTCATGAAGAAGACTTATTTTATCCTCTCTACCGGGTTCCAAGTAAAAGCCAGTGCTGTGCAGCAAGCACTGGCCACGGGCTAGTGACCCAGAGGGCATCTCAAAATGAAGCACCACAAGCCACACACAGTCAGAGCTTGGCCTCTCAGCCCATGACCTAGATTCAACTTACACAATATCCATTGAACTGCCTGCACGGGAGGTCACCACAAAAGCCTTCGGGGCACAAAAGCCTTCTAAGCCTTCATTTACTGAAGAAGAACACCCCATCAGTTAGGGTTCCAACAGGAACCCTCTCATGCCTGGTGACTGAGTTTAGGATATCCTTGACAAAAGAATAGACACAGTTCAATGTATTTCTTTTTCAGAACTAGTAATAGCAGAAAACTGCTCCCAGTCTAGGCCTGAGAGGCAAAGTTATGGGGAGCTGATAGGAGCTGGACCTCCAGGTAAAGGAGACAGCAAGCACACCAAAGAAAGAGAGAAAAGGAAATAAATACCCAGACACTACTCTCCTCTGGGCTTTCCATCCTCAGACAGTGTGCTCCACCATCAAACACAAGCAGACGTGCAGGGATGGGAGCCCACTGCTCTATCCATTGAGGATGACCTTTCTACAAAGTAAGATGGTCATCAAGGGGAGGAAGGGGATGCCCTTGAACACTGGACATAGATGACTCAGGACCAACGGGAAGGAGGGGATGCCCTCAAACACTGGACATAGATGACTCAGGACCAACGGGAAGAACGGGATGCCCTCAAACACTGAAGATGACTCAGGACCAGTGATATGTTTGTTCTGCCATTGCCAGAGCTTGTCTACATTTCATACTTTGCACTTTTTTTTTCCTTCAGTTGGTTCAATTTTTCCTGTTTGCTTTAATAAGGCAGTCCATGGGCTGGTCATCTGAGACTCCTCCACAGCTATGGTGACTGTGTAAATATTGTCTAAAGTAAATATTAAATATTTTCCTAAATAAACATTAAAGTTTACCACCTTGACCCATGCTAACCTGGAAAATATATGGTCACCATGGCTATGATACATACAGAGGCAAACTAGGGATAACAGCATCAAAATATAGTCAAAAATAGCCTCTGTAAAGCCTTGACTTCAGCCATGAACCTGTTCTCCAGGAAACTTGATTCTTGTGATTATGGAGGTTTAGAGTCAGTGCAGACAAATGGAGGCATCTGTCACTCCCCTTGCACTTTTGCCCTTTGTCCTCCCCATAGCTAACCACCACCCTTTCCCAGGCCCAAACCACACTGCAAAGCTGATGACTACGAGCCACTCCACTCCATTCTGCTCTCAAACCATGGAATTTCTCCTCTAGGTCACTAGACACAAACAGCAGTATTGTTTTCAAGTGGTAATTAACACTTTACTCAGACAGCTGAGAGTGCAATTGTTCAGAAAGCGACCCTCCCCCTCCCCCATCATCTGTTCTTTACTGCAGCTGATGTGACATCTCCAAAGCAAGAACTACAGTGTTCTTCAAAGGCCCAAGTTAGCCATAGTAAGTGCTTGAAGAGCCACCTGCTGTCTCCTGAGTCTGTTGAGTAGGTTTTAGGAAGGCAAAATAAGATCGGTCCTGTTAGGAAGGAGTGAATTGAGCATCCTCTGCCCACTGGAACAGAACGACTGGATACGGATTGCTTAGATATTTTAAGATGGGATGTGGACTCATCAAAGATACCTTTGATGGCAATGTGAAATTTGCAATGGGAAGGGGCTAAAAGATAAAACTGAAGGTTGGGAGATCTGGTGACAAGAATCCCATTCCAGCCTGGGTAGAGCAGTGGAAGGGGGGAGCAAGAACAAAATGGGATTTTTACAAAGGCTTTCAACACGGTCAGTGCTGTGGAGACATTAAAGAGAAAAAGGATGAGTAAGATTCCTTTGAATTTAGTGCTTTAGCTTTGTGGTTGCTGTTACAAAGGCTACAGAGGCATAGCTCTTTTCTCGGGAAAATTTCATGCTAATTGAGGGGACCAAAGTATCACTGAAGAGATCTCATTCGTAGCTACCTACAACGGACTTGTCCCAGTGAAGTTAGAATGTGCATGCATGCTTCTGTGTACGGTATGTGTGTGCACATTAGTGTGTGTGTGTGTGTGTGTGTGTGTGTGTGTGTGTGTGTGTTGCCTATCCTGGAATGTGAGATGCTGTTTTCAACAACCAGAAAATAAATGCATAAGAAATGCCTGTTTCTCTTCTTGCCTCCTGCATATCCTTGTTTCTTTAGAAGAATTATTTTTTTAAACATAGAATGCAATAAACCACACTACTTGCCATGGTAAGGGGTAAAAACTAAACCACAGGGGGCAGAATATCTGTAAATTGGGACTTATACATTAAAATACAGATTTTTTTTTTTTTTTAGTAGCTTTGGTCATTTAGAAAACAAAAAATAGATCTCGAGAACATTATAAAGAATTTTGAAGGTTGAGGTTGTAGCTCCATGATAAAGTGCCTGCCTACCATGCTCTGGGTTCAATATCCAGTATGATGAGTGGAAAGGAGGGAGGGAGACAGGGAAGGAGGGAAGGAAGGAGAGAGGGAGGGAAGGAGGGAAAGAGGAAGGGAGGGAGAAAGAAGAATGGGGGAGGGGAAAAAAGAAAGAAGACTAGGTGGGAGTCCTGGAGAGATTAGGGATACAAGGGACATACCTAAACATAGTGTAGATGGTTTACAGCAAACTCATAGCCAGTGTCATCCTAAATAGAAAGAAACTCAAAGCAGTTCTACTGAAGCCAGGAACAAGACAAGGATGTCCTCTCTCTCCATACCTATCCAATATAGTACCTGAAATCTTAGCTACAGCAATAAGACAGCTGAAGGATATTAATGGGATGCAAATAGGAACAGAAGAAGTCAAAGTATATTTGCTAATGACATAATAGCATACAATCAGTGACCCTAAACATCCATCAGAAACCCCTCTTGCATATGAGTACTTCAGCACAGTAGAAGGATAAAAAATAAATATAAAACCCAGACAAATGACAGATGGACTTAAGAAAACATGGAAAGAACACCTTTCATAATAATCTCAAAAAAAAAACCCATAAAATATGGGGTAACTCTAACTAAGCAGATGCAACACTTGAGTGATAAAAACCTTAAGATAGTGAGGAAGATATCAGAGGCTGGAAAGATTCCCCCACTCTTGTGGATAGGAAGGATTAACACAGTAAAAATGGCCATCCTGCTGAAAGCAAACCACAGATGCACTCCCCATCAAAATTCTAGCACAATTCTTTGCAGAACTTGAAAACAATAATGTTCAGCCTCATTATGGAAACCCAGAAAACCCAGAAAAGGTAAAGCAATCCTGAATAATAAAAGAGCTTCTGGAGATAACACCATTCCCAATCTCAAGCTGCACCATAGAGTTATTATAGTAAATACAACACGGTGTTGGCATAAGAACAGATATGTTCATCAGTGGATGAATTGGAGAACCAGACATAAATCTATACACCAATGAACAAGAGATTGTTTTTAAAATAAAGAAACAAGAAATACACCCAGAGAAAAAGACAGTATCATCAACAAATGGTGTTGGTCAAACTGGATGTCTACATGTAGAAGAATGGAAATAGATCCATACTTATCACTCTGTACAAAACTCAACGACAAATGCATCAAATACCTCAACATAAGTCCAAATACACTGGATCTGATAGACAAGAAAGTGGGAAACAGTCTCAGACTCATAACGACAGGAAAAGACTTCCTGGTTAGAACACCAGACACCAAGATCAACAATTAATAAGTGGTATCTCATAAAATTGAAAAGCTTCTATATGGCAAAGGTCATCATCATTTGGACAAAGTGGCAGCCTACAGAATGGGAAGAGATTTCTACTAATTATGCATCCAACAGAGGGCTAATTTCCAAAATACAAAGAATTAAAAAAAAACTTGATGTCTTCAAAAAAGCAAGTAACCCAGTTTAAAAAATGGAATGCAGATATAAACAGAGAATTCAAAGGAGAAAGCACAAATGTCTAAGAAACACTTAAAGAAATGTTCAACATCCTTAGTCATCAGGGAATGCAAATCAAAACTACTTCAAAATTTCATCTTACACCAGTCAACGGTCAAGATCAATAAAACAAATGGAAGCTCAGGCTGGCAAGGATGTGGAGTACAGAGGACACCCCTCCATTGCTGCAGGGAGGGAGTGCAAACTTCAACTATAGAAATCAGTATGGCAGTTCCTCAGGAATTTAAGAATTTATCTGCTGCAAGATCCAGCTGTGCCCCTCTGTAACATATACCCAAAAAATATTTCATCCAATCCCAGAGATACTTGCTTAACCATGTTCATTGCTGCTCAATTTAAAATAGCCAGAAATTGGAAACAACCTAGATGTCCCTCAACCAAAGAACTGATAAAGAAAATGTGGCACATTTGCACAATGGGATATTCCTCACCTGTTAAAAACAGAAATCATGAAATGCTCAGGTAAATGGGTAGAGCTAAGGAAAAACTCGTCTTGAGTGAGGTAATTCAGACCCAGAAACACAAATATTGTATGGATTCACTCATATGTGGATGTTAGCTGTTAAATCAGTCATGTTCACGCTACAATCCATAGAACCACAAACGTTAGGGATAAAGTAAGGTACTAGGGGGCAGGAATAAATCTCCCTAGAAAGGGAAATAGAACATACAGTTATAAATGTGTGACAGTAGGGGGGCTGGAGCTAGAGGGTCAATGGGGGAGAGGAAAATAAGAGAGGGCAAGGAAGAGAATACAGAGCAAAATGACTAAAGCTAAGAGCCATTTGAGGGGTCATATGGAAACCTGGTACTTCCTGGAAACTTCTTAAAATATATACATTAATGAAATCAACACAAATGAAATCACCAAATAATGGGGAGACAGAGCCCCAACCAAACATCTCTTATCACCAAATGAAGATTCCAGTACTGGGAATGGGTTACATCTCATTGAATTGTTGGCCAAAGGGGTCCCAACGAAACCCCCAAACAACCCAGGCTATTGCCAAAGCTATTGGTTGCTTCCCACAAGCTGACAGTATAACAGTATTGCTGAAGATAACACCTATACAACTTATTCAACATGATCCCTGCCTAGAACTTTCATCCCTGTGGACTAATGATCAAGGTACTGGAAGGCACTCTGCATGCTACCAAAGGAGAAATGTAAATGTCAACCCAGCTACAAATCTTTTCATCTATAATGGTGGCCTGCCTGAAAGTTATGCTGGTACAATAATGGCACAAAACTTGTGGAAGCAACCAAGCAATATCTGATTTAAGAGCCACTCCATGATAAGTAACCCATACCCAACACTGCTTCATTAATCAAGAACCTGAGACCACATAGGCCAGGGACCTACGGAGAAACCAAACACTAAAGGAACATGGCAATAAAATGACTCCTAATTACATTCTGCTATATTCCTAGATAAAGGCCTTGCTCAGCCATCACCAGAGAAGCTTCCTCCTATAGCAGATGGGAACAAACAGAGACCCAAAGTCAGTGTGCAGAGTGGGAGACCTTGGAACACTCAGCCCTAAATAGGATCTCCACTAAATCCTTCCCCTAAAGGCTCAGGGAAGTTTATGGAAGAGGAAGCAGAAAGAGCCAGAGGGGATTGAGGAAACCAGGAAATAAGCCCTTCCAAACATATCTGGACTGACACACATACGGACTCCCAGAGACGATGGCAGCATGCACAAGGTCTGTATGGGTCTGCTCTAAGTCTGGTCCTAGAGCTACGTGGAAAAGTGGACACATGCTGCCATCCCTAACCCAGAAGCCGTCTCTAATTGATGACCACTTGCAAACGAAAAATTGGTTTCCTCCAGGGGAGCCTCACCGGGGAACACAGCATTCTTTTTGTTTTGTTTTGTTTTGTTTTGTTTTAATTTTTTTTT
>NC_034600.1:31951385-31966003 GCF_900095145.1 Mus pahari | reverse complement strand
TATAACCTTTCATGAGAGTTATGTTCCTTATTCTAAGGAGGAATGAAGTATCCACAAATGGTCATCCTTCTTGATTTTCTTCTGTTTTCCATAATGGGAACACAGCATTCTTAAGGGTAGGCCCCATGTCTATCAGTAGACATCCAACAGAAAATGAACTCACCATGTCTCTCGAGGTTCTTTGTGTTTTAATGTTGTATCAGAGCTCTTTTTTTAAAAAAATCGTACACTCCTCTTTACACACACACATACATACATGCCTTCCAATTTTGGTTTTTTTTTTTTAATGGGATTTCAATGTATATAAATGTGTGTCTCCATATCTCTATATATGTCTCATATATTTTCTTTGGCTCTCTGTCTTCCATTTTTTGTTTTGTCCTATTCTGATAAATAGGTTTTATCTTATTTTAAGATAAAATTATCTTATTTTAAGAAAGGGTATGGATCCAGATAGGAAGTAGGAGGAACTGGGAGTTGCATGGGGAAACATCATCAGAATACGGTGTGTGAAAACCTTCAGCCCAAAATTTGTCCTGTTTCCAAGAAATGCAGGAACCAAGATAGAGCAGAGACTTGGGGAATGGCCAACCACTGACTGGCCAAACTTGAGATCCATCCCATGGGCAAAAACTAATCCCTGACACTATTATATGATACTCAGTTATGCTTGCAGACCTGAGTCTAGCATGGCTGCCCTCTGAGAGACTCCACCCAGCAGCTGACTGAGATAGATGTAGAGAGCCACAGCCAAACATTAGATCAAGCTTGGGGAGTCTTGTGGAAGAGTTGGGGGAAAGATTGAGGGACCCGAAATGGATAGGGATTCACAGGAAGGCCAACAGAGTTGACTAACCGGGGCCCTTAGGTTCACCCATAGACTGGACCACCAAAGACCATACAAGGGCAGGACCTAGCCCCCCTCACACATATGTACACAAGTACAGCGTGGTCTTCCTGTGGGTCCCTCAACAACTGGAGCAGGGGCTATCCCTGAATCTGTTGCCTTCCTGTGGATCCTGCTCTTAGCTCGCTGCCTTTTCTGGCCTCACTGGGAAAGGGTGTGCCTAGTCCTGCATTGACTTGATGTGCCAAGACAGGTTAGTACCCGGGGGGTACCTTCCCCTTCTCAGAGAAGAAGGGGAGGGGAAGGGGCTGTGTAAAGAGAGACTGAGGGGAGAGGGGCAGCTGTGGTCAGGATGTATAATGAGTAAATAAACAAATAAATTAATGGAAAAAAGAATATATTATGTGGAAAAATCTATTTTCAATGAAAGGAAACAAGAAGAGATAGGTATTATTTTTAAAAGATGGAAAAAGTATGTTCTAGGGCTGGGGACACGGCTCAGTGGGGAAAGTGATGGCTGCACAAGTGTAAGGACTCAAGTTCAAATCCCTAGCAACCACATTAAAATGAGGCATGATAGGACACAGCTGCTCTGAATGGCAGAGACAAGTAGATCCCAGGAGCTCCCAAAAAGATGAGATCCAAGTTCAGTGGTAGAGCTTGTCTCAAAACTAAGTAGAAAGATATTCAGCATCTACCTCTGGCTTCCACATGAACGCGCGCGCACACACACACACACACACACACACACACACACGTACACACGCACGCACACACACTTTATCACTTGCTTTTTATACCTATTATATCCTTCCACCCTGAACAATTAGAGAATGCTAAAGACATTGTGACACCTCCAAGGACTTGCCTCTGAAAAACTACCTCCCTGTAATACTTACTCACTGTGATTATGTACTGTTTATTTAATTCTAGACCACCTACATTGTCTCTAGGAAAAACTTTTCTCTTTGGGGACTGTTTCATGTGACATCCCTGTTTCCCCTAGATATTTCCTCTCTAGCTCTTTGGTCTACGGTTTTGTCTGTGTTTTATTTTGGAGGGGTGGTATATGGATTTGTGTGTATCTATATTTTGGAGGGGAGGTATATGGTTTTTCTGTGTGCCTGTATTTTGGAAGAGTGGCCATTTGAGCATCAACATGAGAAGGCGATGAGACCAGATGCAAGTGGTCAGCCCCGGACCTCACAATGTACGTCCTCATACTTTATTCTTCTCTGGGAACCTAGCAGCAGCCCACTATTAAGCAGACTTTTAGTCAGAATGATGTGTATAGATGTTTTTGAACCCTTAAAAATGGGCTTGAGACTAAAATTAAATGGAAAAGCTAAGTATTTGCGGGGGGCTCATACTCAGAGGCATGTGAAGACCACCTCTTTTAATCATGGGTTTTCATGAAGATATTAAAATCCAGCCAGGTCTTAGAAGTACATGCCTGCTTTCCCAGAATCAAGAAGCTGAGGCAAAATACTGAGTGCACAGCCTACTTAGTTGAGTAATGACCTGACTTGAACAACAATATCAACCAACCAGACCCCCCAGAGCTCCCAGGGACTAAACTACCAACCGAAGAGTACACATGGAGGGACTCATGACTCTAGCTGCAATGTAGCAGAGCATGGCCTTGTCAGGCATCATGGGAGGAGAGGCCCTCAGTCCTGTGAAGGCTTGATGCCCCAGTGTAGGGGACTGCCAGGACAGTGAGGTGGAAGTGGGTGGGTGGCGGGGGGGGGGGGGGGGGGTAGGGTTATGAAAAACAGAAGGCAGGGGAAATGGGGGGGGGGGGGGGGTCCTCATAGAAGCAGGGGGAGGAGGGATGGGATAGGGAGTCTCTGGAGGGGAAACTCAGAAAGGGGATAACATTTGAAATGTAAATACATAAAATATCCAATAAAAAAAAAAGGAAAAAAATTTAAAGACCTGACTTAAGAAATAGAACATCAAAACAAGCAAACACCAAAGTCAGCCCACAGAGGGGAGAAAAAAGAGGAATCCTAAAAAGGCAAACTCAGACATCTGACGAACGATGAAGTCCAACAGGAAGACTATGCGAGTACCACGTGGGTTGCAGTAACAATCCCACTGTGTTTCCATTAGTTCCGTTTCGGGTGAGAATCTGTGCAGAGTGGGTTGTGTAACGGAGAAAGCCCTTGGGAGGAGGAAGAGCTTTGAGATCATAAAGGGAACAATCAATAAAGCCCAGGAGGAGGGGCGCTGGCGCAATGTTTGTCTCCCTTCTCACACTGTCTGTCAGTCCGAGAGAGATTTTTCTCACAGGAGAATGTGGTCTGTCCTTACTAATGGCACAAAGAGAAACTAGAACTCTAGACAAGCAGAAGCAAATTGGTGGCTAATCCATTGTGAGGATTTTAAATTTTGTGCTGTGAGGAGAGGTGAAAGAAACTGGCTGTCCTGGTTAAAAATAAATAAATAAATAAATAAATAAAAATAAATTTAAAAGTCCCAGTATCCAATAAGTAAATTAATAAATAAATTAATAAATAAATAAAAATAAAATAGAAAAGGCCCCAGTATCCAGAAGTAAATTTTATGTGAGAGACACCACCAAGACCCAGAAATAATCAGACAGGAATTAGACAGGTGGCCAAGGAAAGATGAGAGACTCATAGGTCATCAGAGCTCAGAAGTTAAGAACACCAAGGTCATTTGAAAATTCAGTGAAGATGCAAACACAAAAGTAGCTTCAGGGATGGAGGGCCAAACAACAGAAGCAGAGAAACCACAGGAAAAGAGGAGAAATGTGGAGAGGAGGATGCTACTCTCCAGGAATGCACAGAAGAGACACAGAAGAGCCCAGGAAAGGCAGAAAGTGGGTGCGCTGAGGGAGTGAGAGCAGTGACCCCCTGAAATGAGGCATACAAGCCAGTACCTCACAAGAAACCAGGGCTGGGGAAGGCCAAACACGGCGGAGCAATGTGTGGCTTTCAACAGAAGAGAACGTGCTGTATTCAGAGACACTTGAGCCTCCAATCTCACATCTACATACAGGAAGTGAGAATGCAAGAATGTTCGGCCCCTCTCTCTATAAACCTGTAGGTTGCAGCAGTGCTCCTCTGCTCTGGATACTGCATGCGCCTTTGTTGACACGCAAAACCAAGTGGTGTATGTGGCGAGTTGAGGCTCATAGCAGCAAACAGACGGCTATCAGAGGGTTTAAAGAGAGTTGATCGTTGTTTCATAATATAAGGACAGGCTTATTTTGTTTGCTGTGATTTGGGGACCTGGCATCCTTTGTTCCATCATGTGATTTGGGGACCTGGCTTATAGTTGTTCCATCATGCTCTGTAGAAATCAGTCCTCTGGCTAGATAACATCACACCTTGGGCAGCTCTGAATTATTATTACTGTTATTGTTGTTATTGTTATCGTAGTTCTTGTTATTGTTATTACCATAAAAATTATTTTTTGTTTTTATTTATTATTTTTAAACTACTTTTATATTAGTACTACTATCAGGACTAGTACTAGGATTAGTGTCGGCAGATATATGCCACCATATGTGTGTAAAAGACAGTTTTGTGGAATCAGTTTTCCCCTCCCACCTTTATGTGGGTTCTAGAGATCAAGTTCATTTTGTCAGGCTTTGTGGCCAGCACGGAACCTACTGAGCTATCTTGCCAGCCTCATCCTATGGATTCCCAATTTAACCTCGAATGATTTCAGTTACATGTTGATTGAGCTCTACTATCACTTCCTGTAGACACCTAGGATAATCTGTGGACCTGTATGTACCCTTCTAAGAAAGAAACTGATCACAACTTGATCCATTTGAAATTTGCTGTCATCAAAAGTTGAATTGTAAAAAAATGAAGGAATTACTGATATTCTGTGACTCAATCAACAACAATAAAAAAAGCTGTTTTGACAATATATAGACAGGATCTACACACACTCTCTCCAAATAAACTCACTTAAATACTCAGTAAAATTTGGAGACAATACTACAAACATGCCAATCTAGATAAGTAACGTACAAGAAAAAAAAAAAACTCATTTTTCATCTGACTTCTGAGTAGTGTCACAAATAGAAAATGAAGTAATAGCTATAGAATCTTGAAGATAATTTAAATGTCAAAATCCTAATTCCATAGAAGCAGCTAGGTAAACAAACACACATGGACTCAGAAAGAAAATCAATCCTGTGCTCTTCTTGAAACACATGTGTAAGACCACGCCAGCATGCTGAGAATTCATAAACGAAAACTCAGATATAAATATGTCTCGATAAAAACCTGTGATCACCAATATGAAACCAAGTTCTGATCACTTATCTTTAAAACCTACATAATCAATTTGCAAAAGACTCTGAAACAGTACTGTGGAGGTCTGAGTAGGAAGCACCCCCCCACAGGCTCACACATTCACACACCTTCTTAGTGTTGCTGTCTGAGAAGGTTATGGAACCTTTAGGAGGTGCTGGTGGAAGTATGTCACCAGGGGGCGGGCTTTGAGAGTTTATAGCTTCAGCCTACTTCCAGGTCACTCTGCCTGCTTCCTGTGTGATTGAGACTTTATCTCTCAGTTTCCTGTTCCCATTGCCTGCTACCATGTCTCCCCCACCATCGTGGTCTCTCCCCTACCTGGAACCAAAAGTCAAAAGAAACGTTTTCTCCTATGAACCACATTTGGTCATGGCATTTACCACAGCAACAGAAAAGTAATTAACATATGCAAATGTCCAAAATGACTTTTTAAAAATATTTTCCAATGTAGAAAATAAGTTTAAATTATACTCTTATTGTCATTTCTGTGGTAAAATACCCTAACAAGAACAACTTAAAGGAAGAAGGGTATCTTTAAGCTTGTAGTTTGAGGGGATACAGTCCATGAGAGAGAGAAGTCTGCTCAGCTCCTTGGTGATTCCAGGGCCTATCAAATTGAAAACCATTATAACCCATTACATAAGCATACCTTTAAGACTTGGCAAAGTGGAAGAAGAATGGGGGTGTGACGTGTCACTCTCGATGGAGGATGTCACTGAGAATTTTTTTTTTCTGGGTAAATATGTTTGAATTTAAACTCTTCAAATAAGAGAATCCAGTCGTGGGCAGGTCAGATGACTTAGCACTGGTTAGATAAAGGCACCTGTTGCCAATCCCCAGAACCTAAGCCGAATCTCCAGGACTCACACGAGAGGAAGAAAGAACCAACTTCTGGAAGCTGTCCTCTGACCTCCACATGCATGCTATAGGAGTCCTTCTACCATAAACCAACCAATAAATATGTTAAAGAAAAGTTAAACCATAGGAGACTGAAGAAAGTTACAACTGGGGAAAGATGGGGTTAAATAGAATGATGCTGGAGAAACAAAGACAGGGTCTGGGGAACGTGCATAAATTAAAATGGCAGAAATAAGAACGATGCACGTGAAAAGGATAAAGCATCCCTGTAAAACAGGAGCAGTAGACAGACAGCGAGCGTGCGAGGCCATGCTACTTATAAGGCATGCCTTTGAACAGAAAGACTGAAAAGCTCTTTGCTAAGAGCAGCATAGGTCAGCAGGGGCATGCCAGGGATGTGCAAACAGAGGATGTGCAAACAGAGGAATTAAAGGGGATGCTCATGGACAAAGCAGCAATAGCAGCAGGAAAAGTTACTAAATCAGACAGATTCGTCGTTATCCAAAAAAAGAATATCTATAATGAATATAAAAAAACTATGCACTGAAGTGGTATTTAAGGCAAGAGAAAATTAACAAGATTATTACAGTAGAATAAATATATATATATATATATATATATATATATATATATATATATATATATTCCAATAACAGATATGATAGACAAAAAGAAATAAGAATATTTTAAAGTGAAATAAAATACGTGTAACATTAAAATTAAAAACACAACAAACAAAATATCAAAGTAATAGAAACTAGAAAGTCTTCCCGTAGCCTCTGTCATTAAAGCGAGATTATACAGATAAAGGAAATGACGTAAGCAGCATAGCCTCTCCTAATCTAATGTGTGCACTGTTTGCCCAAAGGTACAATTGACAGGAAAATCTGCAAATTCAACATTTTATTAAAATAAAATTAGGATTTCAATTACTAAACATGTTATATAACCTTAGGTTGACTTCATTTGAAATCTTGACAACCCTGACCTTTTTAGTAAGGTGTAGTAGCTCCAACTAGCAATGATTGCACTTAGAAGGAAGAGGCAGGAGGATTACAATTTCAAGGTTATTCTGGGCTACATAGCAAAATTCTCTTTCAAAAAAAATTTAATAGTTGTGGACATTTCTAGTAGAAAACTATAAAATTTAGTATGAGTAGAACTTTCAAATTCAGTTTATGTTACTATATGTGATGTCAGGTATCTCTTATTAAAGTAAAATACCTAAAATTATTAAGTTATAAAGAGAAAAACTATTTTTATACTTACAACTTTGAAAGTTTCAGTGTGTACCCAGTCAGCTTTGTGATTTGAGGGCTATGGCAAAGTGAGGCATTGCTGTGACAACGTGTGGCAGAGACAGCTGTTCATCTACAGTAGCCAGAAAGCAAATAGAGAAGGAGGGGACTGGGGCCAGAGCATCCCATCAAGAGCATTCCCCAGTGACCTGACTTCCTTCCACCAGACTGTTTGTCTTAAAAGACTCTACCAATAACCACCAAGTAACAGCACAGGCTGATGACCACGCATCAGATAGTAAGTCCTCTCCATGATAATGAGAAATGAGGCATGCATACATCTACTGCTTAGCATCATTCTAGAAATACATGGCAACTAGAATGTAGAAGATTTTTTATTATTACTTGGTGGTGAGTGACTTGATTATTAAACTAGAAAACTTGAAATCACTGAAAGCAATGTCAAGAAGTTAACACTTGGTAAGAAGGTACTTTAAACAGGAAAATAATTTTAAAAGCAATGGTTTCCTTATATACACTAAATGAGCAAAATAATGAAGGAAAACCATACATAGTAAGAGTAGATGCTGCTGCTGACGCTAAGATCCTGATGCTGAGATGATGATAATGATGATGATGATGATGATGATGATGATGATGATGATGATGAGATGCTGATGCTATAGACCTGAGAGTCAAGCTAATAAGAAGTTATAGCACAACTATTCAGAAAGCAGCCAAGTTTTACTGAACATAAAAGATGTGGATAAACGAAAACATATATTCTTTCAAGATAAAATTACTACTTTTATAAATCTATCTTCCAAATTAATACATAAAATTAGTGCAGTTACATTTAAAATCCTATGAGACATTTTTAAATTGACAACATCATTGACCTAAAAGACAAATGGACAGATTCCAGAGTAGCAATATGGAATTGGTTCAATAGAAAGCAACACTTTGCTATCATTTGTGGTGTGTCTACAGCTCTAAGTTACATGGAAAGATGATCACAAACTATTAATTTCAAAAATTAAAAAAAAATATGTTTATAACTTTTATAGCTTTATAACTTAATAATTTGAGTGAATTAAATATATAAATAGAAAATTTTAAATTATATACTAAATATCAAAATTTCTCAAAAATATTATAGACTTGATTTGTTAAGTGCTGCTTATATTATTTTGTCCAGTTTTCCTACAATGAGCAGGTGTTATTTTGTGACTTAAACAAACAAAAAAACAAAAAAACAAGCATATTTCCTAACCATGGGCACCATGAACTTAACACCCTTGTCTTTGTAAGTCCAAAGCCATCACATTTTGATCTAGCTCCTGAGATAACAAGTCATGATTTGTTATCGATGCATAACAACATACTTTTATTCATCTTAAAACTACATTTAATATGCCTCCCTTGCTCGTATTTTTCTGAGTTGTTGTCTCACTTAATTGATTGACTGCATGGTACATTTTTTTAGCACACCCCATTCTGCCTTTATCATCCGATGTTAGAGCAATGAGTGAGTGATCAGCCAGTCTTCATAAAGAAACACTTCTTTGCTCCATCTCTACTCTTTACAGTGTTATTAAAAGGACCACATAGCCAGAATAGAGTGGTATGCTCTCAAATTATTTTTCCCTCACTTCTAGTGTGTAAGAATTACTCCCTCAAATGCACAGCGCCATTCTCAGTGTTAGTTATAGACATATTTATTGAGCCAACTGTGGCTACACATTACTTCTATGCTGTCCACTGGGAAAGCAGAAAAGCAGAGTCCTTCCATCGGGTCAATTTCAATGACAATATCTACACAGCTATAGATTTTACCTCCCAAATAGACATAGATTAGTCTAGAATGCACAGATGGATCTGTATCCAAATCCACAAACAAAGTCTTTTGTGAATCAATAAATGTTACCCTGGTGTCATTTTTCTTGTTGTCAAAATGTCATAGTAAAGGGAAGAAAAGTCCCAGCTCTGCCTTTATAAACTATTATTTTTAAGCTCTTTCCATATTATTCTCTGCCAACACACACACAGGCACACACATACACACACACACACACACACACACATTTTCAATGATCTGATAAGATAGGCAACATTACTAGGAAGAAATGGGAAATCTGCTGTTTGTATCTAGGTGAAGGAGCCCAGGATGAGGAAGAAAACAGATATATACAAGGATGGATAACAGACTGAAAGGATGCAACTCATAAGCTAAACAGGTAGTCAAGACAACTCCTGTGTGGAGGTGTTGAGGTAACTGTGCATCTGTGGCTGTCATTCTGATGCTACACACCCAGACCACTTATGTGCTCATTCTGGCACATGCCACTTACTGTCACACAAGGAAGGAATACTGATAGCTCACTTCTCCCTCCCTTTCTTCTTATCTCAAACTGCCATGTGATCTTAATACAGGTGCCCTCCTCTCTGCTGCATCTTACACACCAGTGTCGGGATAAGATACTCCAGGAAGCTTTGATTGTCACTTTTCTGTTTTTAAATTATGTGCTGCCTTCGGGAATACAGTGTTGTCTTAGTTAGGGTTTTTCTGCTGTGAACAGACACCATGACCAAGGTAACTCTTATAAGGACAACATTTAATAGGGGCTGGCTTATAGGTTCAGAGTTCAGTCCATTATCATCTAGGCAGGCATGGTGCAGGAGAAGCTGAGAGTTCTACATCTTCATCTGAAGGCTGCTAGAAGACTCACTTCCAGGCAGCTAGGATGAGGGTCTTAAGCCCACACCCAGAGTAACACATCTACAACAAGGCCATACCTCCTAATAGTGCCACTCCCTGGCCCAAGCATAAACAAACCATCACATGTGTAGATCACATCCTAGGGAACGTGAGGTCCCTTCCAAACTGCCTAACTTCATATGTAAGACACACATCACCCAGCTGAGTTCTCCCCACCTCTGGTGCCATATTCTGCCTTTGATGGACAGCTCTTGGGTGTAGCCTTTGGCCTCCCACCTTCATCTGTCTATCAACACCCTTTCCAAGCCTCCTCAGTTGCCCAGCTAGGAACCAAATGCTTTTTCTTTCCCTATCTATTACATGACTTTGAATCAAAATCCCGTAGCACAGTAATAAACTACAAATATTTACAGAGTACTGCTAAATGTTAGGTAGAGTACCAACTGCTTGTTTTAATTAGAGATATTTTAGTTGTGGGAAACAGAAACTTTCTGGGATGGAATAAGAGGGATTTATTATTGCAACTCAAGGAATCCAGGGAAAGATATAGCAGGCTTTAAGGAAAAGTAATTAGAAATCATGCAAGCCAAGCCTACTCTTTGTCCCTCCATCTCTCCCTTCCTTGCCCTACCTTTAATCCCTCCTGCTCTTTGCTCTCAGTTCTTTCAGCAAAACTTCTTCCTGATGATTGGATGGTACAGGGGAAACAGGTGTGCAGAACTCCCCACCCACACCCACCAGCCAGCAGCCACTGCAAAGCCATAAGACTCAACTTCTATTCCATGGTGTTGAGAAATGTTGCTTAGACATGCCGATTATCTCATTGTAATAATTATTGACCAAGATGAAAAGTAGATCATTCATTTATACCATTTAAATAGACTCCACTTAAGCAAGTGTAAAACTGCTGATAGTGGCAGAGTAATACCACTTCTATTAGTTCATCAAAAGAGAACAAAGTCCTTCACTTGATTATTGTTAGGGATATTTCAATTATAAGATACATATTCATGTACTTAAGGTAATAAAATATAATATGGTATAATTCTTGATTAGGTATCACATACAGAAAAATCAATTATAAGCTTACCTTTGTATAATACCTAAGATCTTAAAAGGATCAGTTATTTAAACCTCTTTCCACTGCACCAGTGAAAGATGCCCAGGAATAATTTGAGATTTCCAAAAATTCTTATTTTTTGTCAATCTCATAAGATGAAGAGAACATATAGTCAATTATTTTTGTGAAGTTTGAAGAAACACTCAAGAAAAGTTGTTTGTGTCTGTACATCTATATTTATAGTCTATGTTATTTCAGATAATAATGTGTTTGGTTGCCTTACGCTCTCCCACAGTGCTGAAACAAGTCAGTCTTACAGCTTCATCATAAAAGGGGAAAAGGCAAAAGCAAAACTCATCCTTTTATAGCTCCAGATAGAAAAAAAAAATCTCAGGAGAGGATTGGCCTGATGAACTCCTAAGTCCATCCCTGAGCCAGCTGTTGTGGCTAGAGATTATAAACACAATGTTCAGCCTATCTGTGGCTAGCTCTGTGGCCAGAGGGAAAGAATCTGTTTCCATATAGCATGGATGTCATCAGAGGGTATGGCAAGACAAGATGGCAAAGTCTTGGGGAACATTAATGATCCTGAAAATAAGAAGTGATAGACCCGGGGTTCAAACCCAGATCTTCGACATCCTAAAGCCTGGTCACTAACCACTTCAGTTCTAGCTCCAAGTGGATCAACATATTGTGGTTTTTCTTAACTATTATGTCATGACTTCCTTGAACACTGGGACCCTACTATGTTTATCTGTGCCCTTCTAGATCCTAGAAATACTACCTGGCACTTTTGAGGTGTTTTGTATAATTAGGTCTCTATTTATAGACTGCATATTCAGAAAAATTCTTACACTAATACGGCTGTGACCATGTCTGAGAGCAGCTACATAGGTCTTGCACTCACAAGAAAATAGATGGAGATCTTCAAGCAAGAGGCAGAGAGAGAGCACACTGGGAATACCATGAGTCCTTTGAAACTTCAAAACCTTCCCGAAACATCATACTTCCTCCAACAAGGCCACACTTTCTAATCCTTCCCAAACAGTTCTAGCAACTGGGGTCCAAGCATTAGAATATATAAGTCTAAGGGGGCCATTCTCATTTCAAACTATTACATAGGTTCTCCTCTAGAGCTTGTGGCTTTCCATCTACAGGGTCTTGGCTAGGTTTACAGTTGCAGGCATGAGTTCATTCCTACTGAATGAGCCTTAAGTCCAATCAAAGAGCTGTGGTTACCCACCAAGATATTAGTGCCAGTATTACCGCATTGAGATATCTTGCCTGGCTGGTCACTATTGTATTTGCAGATATTTATAGCTAGAAGGTTTGTTGATAACCACGTTTGCCATGGCAGCTTACATAACACCACTATGAGAGCTAGCTCTCAGGAAGGAGGTTTCCAGGTCAGTACCAGTTTGATTTTCCCCCAAGTCTTGTGACAAAACTATAGTGTATCTTCAGTGATTAGGTTCTGCTGCCCCAGACTCTGCCAGGCAAATGAAAGCAATGACAATAGCCAGAAATACTAGAACTTTATACTCAATGCAAAGTTGTCTGATGATCAGCAAGCATAAGAATAGGAAGCAATAACTGGTACAGATTTCTTAACTGAGGAAATGATATCCATTCAAATTTATTAATTCTGTCATAACTTTCCGGTAAGTTCTGTGGACAGAAACCTAGAATTCAGTTGGACAAAAGGAGACCTTTTCTTTGCCTGTATCATTTTAATTATCTTAAAAAGAAAAATGTATCCGTGGGATCATTATAAATCTTAAAGTAAATTATCACTGCCTAAATACCTGTTTTTGTCTCTCTTTGCTGGATCCCTGGGCGTGATATGAAGGTACTCCTTGAAATGTGGTCTGTGTCTTTGTTTTCTTCTTGGGTCATGTTGCCTCCAGAACCACATCTTTTCCTAGAATTTGTCTCTTAACGTTCCTTTGTGATGCTTAAAATGTATAAAACAGAAAAATATTTCTGAATAGAAGACAATCCTTTCATTCTTCACTCACTGCTCATTTGGTCTCCTTTTGCATTGTTTCTTGTCTCCTCCCAGCACTTGATACACATACTTAAGCTTTCTGTGTTCATTTTAGTATTTGAATCTTTTGTTCTCCTTGCTTTGTTACTTACACACACACACACACACACACACACACACACACACTCACACACACACTTTTTAAATGGTTTGTTATTGTATTGCTTCCTGGCTTGATTAGCTGTCAAGATGAACCCAGCCTGTTAATTTGGAATTGTAGTCTGTGTTTGGTAAGGCTGCTTCAAATTTTGCAGAAGGGTTTGTGTGCAGCTGTAATTAATTTATTTTAAAACATGTTTTCATTTTCCTGCCCTCTGTCTACTTCTCTGTAGTGCTCAATGTGATACCCAGTAAATCACCATACTCAGGTCCAAATTATACCTTACTTCACCATTGGCGTGTTCTTTTCTTCCCTTTCTGTTATCCTCACAAACCAAGTTTTGTACCCACAGACCTTTCCATTCAAGACTGGTGTTTATTCAGGTAATTTTAAAATGAGCTTTATCCTACATTTATTAAAAAATAGAGGCCAGTAGGAGACCCATCTGTGCTCCAGTGCACTGCCAGGGAGAGGGCGGCCGGCAGAAGCGACACGGCTTCTGGGAAATATCCCGTTTCTGTCTCTAGTCATCCAGCACCTTTCCTGCCCGAGGAGGGGTGTCCATCTCGAAGGAGTCTCAAGGCCTGAGCTGGTGGGAGAGCCATCTTTACTCCGGTGCACTGCCAGGGAGAGGGCAGCCTGCAGAAGTGGCACAACTGCTGGGACAGACTCCATTTCTGGCTCCGGTCATCCAGGTCATCCGGCACCTTTCCCACCGGAGAAGGGGTGTCCGCCTGGGAGGGGTTTCAGGGCCAGAGCTGGTAGGAGACCCATCTTTGCTTCAGTTCCGTTAGGCTCCAGTCTGGGCTAGCGAGAGTGCGGACCACAAAAGCTACACAGCTTCCAGACAGACAGAAGCAACCTAACTTCTGGGACAGACCCTGTTTAGGGCTCCAGGAATTTGGGCACCTTGCTCTCCAGGTGAAAGGTGGCCACCTGTGAAGGCTCTGTCGGACAAAGCAGGTGAGAGAGTCATATTGTGTCCAGGGTCCCTCAGTGGGTAGTCTGTGCAAGTGAGTGAATAAACTGCAGAGGCAACACATCTTCTGGGACAGGCTCTGTTTTGGGCCTACACCTTCAGCCAGGAAGCAGATCTGAATGCCAAACCTCTGTGCACCTTCCCTGCTAGAGGAGAGCTTCCCTGCAGAGAGTAATCTGACCACTGAGACTCAGGAGAGAGCTGGACTCCCAGGACTGCTGACAGAGTCTAACAGAATCACAGGAGGAAGAAGCTCCAACCACAGACAACTATAACAACTAACTTGAGAGATCACCAGATGGCAAAAGGCAAACCTAGGAATCTTACTAACAGAAACCAAGACTACTCACCATCATCAGAACCTNNCACTCCCACCTCAGTCAGTCCTGAATATCCCAACACACCCGAAAAGCAAGAACCGGATTTAAAAGCATACTTCATAATGCTGGTAGAGGACTTTAAGAAGGGC
>NC_034600.1:31941169-31951374 GCF_900095145.1 Mus pahari | reverse complement strand
GGGGAGCAGGGGCAGGTGGAGGGTATGGGGAACTTTCGGGATAGCATTTGAAATGTAAATAAAGAAAATATCAAATAAAAAAATAGAAAAAAAAGTTCTAGACAAATTGAAAATTGTCATTGTTTTAGTCTTGGAACCTAATACTCTTCCCTTGCTACATACGGGCTATCTACAGAGCCAGGCTCGCTGGTCCTCTTGTGCTACAGCGTTGCTTTGCCTGTATTGACCTGCTCATGTTATAGGCCCAGACAGGCTCAGAAAACCCTGACAGGGAAAGGTGATAGGGAAGCTTGCTTTCTGATCTTACCCTAATCCTTTTCTGCTTTCATTCAGCAAGCACGAGCTCCAAATCTAATCCTTTAGGAGTGGCAAAAACAAATAATAAATTAATAAATAAATGTGCCCTTCATTTTCTTTTTCCATAGACTAATTTATACATATGTGAGATGTGTGTGTGTGTGTGTGTGTGTGTATACCCTGAACATACATACATATTTTTAAGTAACATGACTAGAATGAAATCAGGTCCATGACATTTAATTCATAAAATAAATGATACAGAGAACAAAGAAAATGTGTTTGGGGGGTGGGGAATCATTTAGTCTCTAAGTGAGAGAGCTCTTATTTGACACATCCTCCTGTCAGCATGGAGAAGAGCATGTCTGAGACCAGCACTAGGCTCTATTCATGAGGAAAGTGGATGAGTGGGAGAGCATTCGCCTGGAATACCATCAGGGATGGAAGTCTAAATCATGACCATGCCCACCATGGTTCTCTCTAGGTCACTCCCTGAATGTGATGCTCATATGACTAGAGTCCTGGTGAAATGACTACCAAATATGATATGTTCCTCAGTTATATAAGGACAGAAGAGCCATACCTGAAGTGTGAACACAGTACAATGTATCATTCTCCATTTCATCAGTTAGACTAATAGTAAACTTGGGATGAAAATTCCCAAAAATGTCTTCCTTGTGTGTTGTGAAAATATATGAAGTTGACTGGGAAAAGGAAAAGATGACATTGAAGAGAAGCTGGGTCCTGACTAAAGAACTCGTGTGATGGGTGCCTGACAGAAACTTGGTTGGAAAAAAGGTGTCTTCCCGTCTACATGGGCACCAGACATTAGTAACCATTGGATTAGATTGTTGCGCACGGTCTGTCTCCCACTCACATCATCTCTGCTATGATTCACTGGCCCAAGCCTGGAAATCCCAGGTATAGAACTAAATCTCAGAGAAAACCATGAACAGGTCCCTAAGTCTCTTCCAAGCAAAGCTCAAACTTCCTGTTGGTTACAGCAGATGCCAGGAAGGCCAAGCCTGGAGCCGTGCATGAGACAGTTTCCCACAGGGGAAAATCCTACCCCATAATTAGAGGCTAAACCTGTAAGCTAGCCAGACATTTTGTAACTGGGAACATGTGAAGCCAGCTAATTTTTTTCTGTTTCATTTCCTCCTGCTTTAGTAAGAGTACTGTCACTTGAAAGTTTGTGTCAGAAGCAGTCTTGAAAGGAGTCAGTTTCTAGAACCAAGTAGTTGGCTACCTCAGATCAAGAACAAGACGGGAAGTCAGTCCCTCTGAGAAAGCAAAGAAATTCAAAACAACAGAAGCAGAAAGAAAAAGAAGAATCCTATGATTAAGGCAACATAGAAGAAAATATAGTCAAGTCACTGTCCACGAGATATAAAGGAAAATGGAAGTACTTGTAGCTTCTAAATTTAGGACTGAGAAATGAATCGAACCAAAGGTGTGTACGAGCCAGAGAAGCTAGACCCCTTCTGCCCCACTGAGATCATCACTCTTGCAACAAACTCAGGACTTGCTCACATGGATAAGCGAATGGAAAGCCTGGGAATTGAAACCAGGATGAGGAGAGAACATTGTAATAGAAAATTATCTCATGTGGTCCTGATGTAAATTGGTACATTTCCAGAAAGCAGGTTGGCAATCTACTGATGAAAATCCTTCAAAATATACATTACCTTTGGTGTACGCTCTGCATTTGGGGGACACCTAAACCAAGAAAATAAGAAGTAGTGAATTGTGCATGTCACAAAATTATCTAGAAAGATGAAAATGGTCATCTGCATAAATACAGGAGAATCCATGGTTTCGAGACCTAAGTGGTTATTTCCACTCCTACCTTTAAGACCTGCCTGAAATACAAGAACATGCTCACTGCTCCACTATGTTCACAGCAGCCTTATTTATATTATCCAGAAGCTGGAAGCAACCCAGATGTCCCTTAACAGAGGAAATGGGTATAGAAAATGTGGTACATTTACACAATGGTATACTACTCCACCATTAAAAACAATGACTTCATGAGATTTGCAGTCAAATGGATGGAACTTGAGAATATCATCCTGAGTGAGGTGACTCAGTCACAAAGGAACAAATACAGTATGTACTCACTGATAAGTAGATATTAGCCCAAAAGTTCAGAATACCCAAGATTCAATTCACAGATCATATGAAGCCTAAGAAGAAGGAAGACCAAAGTGTGGATACTTTGGTCCTTCTTAGAAAGGGGGAACAAAATACCCATGGGAGGAGATACAGAGACAAAATGTGGAGCAGAGACTGAATGAAAGGCCATCCAGAGACTGCCCCACCTGGGGATCCATTCCATCAAATCCAGACACTATTGTGGATGCCAACAAGTGCTTGCTGACAGGAGCCTGATATAGCTACCTCCTGAGAGGTAACTTTAATTTTTTTTTCAATGCCTTATTTTTAATGATGGTTTTTAAATTCTTTAACCTCCCTTGTAGCCCACCATCTACCATAGGTAGTAGAAAAGAAAGGATCCAGGGGCGGGAAGGAAGTGGACCTGTTTAGGAAGGTTCTTTGGGGCAATGCCCATCTGCATAGTCTGAAAATCAGCAGTTCATTTCACAGGTTAGCAGGCAGCTACAGCTCTATCACTTACAACACGTCACAGATACACCAGCAGTCCAGTTCAGTAGAGTCCAGTTAGCAACATCACTGATAGAACCCAGCAGAGACAGCCAGGCCTCAGCCTTGCCTCAAGTCAGCAGGAAGGACTCAGAGGGACGCTACCACTAGGCTGTGCCTCTTTCAGCAAAGACTTGAGACCCACAAGCATTGCACAGCTAGCTGTACCAGCAAGTCAAGCTCTGTCTCCATCACTCCATGGAGTCCTATTTATACCCTCCAAACATTATGTGTCCTCCACTTGCCTTGCCTCAGTGTGTGCATCCAATCAGCCTGAGTCCTTGGAGTCCCGACAAATGGAGCTCAACTATGCAATATAAGGCAGACCAATACATGCATGTTGTTAGCAAAGACTCCTTCATCAAATGTTTGCTTTAGCAGAACCTTCTCCTGCGTCTGCTTCAGTGAAACGCTCCCTCACGAGTCTGCCTTAGCCTTTCACCTGTGTCCACTTCAGAAAAACACTCCTCCACGTGGTCGCTCCAGCAAAGCACCGTCCAACACAGCTGACTCTCCAAAGAACCCTTAAGTTTCCACTTCACGGTTACACAACAGAACTCAGAAAGATGAGGATGAATGTGCAGTTAGCTGACTCCTCAACTCTGACATGTTTTGAGGGAGAGTCTAGTTACGCCAGGCTATCCTCCTGACCTAACAATGTCTGTGATGTGGCAAATGGCTGCTTTGTTTTCAGGCTTCCTTATGTTATTCTTCTATATGGATTAGTGTTCTACCTACACATATGTGTGTATACCACATGCACTCCTTATGCCTACAGAGGTCTGAAATAGGACACCAGATTCCCTTGAATTGCAGTTGCAGATGTTTGTGACCCGGTATGTTGGTGTTTAGGAATTGAGCCTGGGTCCTCTACAAAAAACAGCAAGCACTCTTACTTGCTGAGCCATCACTCTTGCAAACACAGATGCGCTTTCTAAGCCGGTGAATGTGTAGAGATGGGCAAAGCCACACCAGGGAACTAACCAGAGGCTATTTAGCAGTACGTTTCATTGCAATAACTGCAGAAAAGTAAACTATTCTCCCCCCCCCCATCAAGTTCAGAATGCCTAATAAACTAACTGCAATAGCTTCTTACCAGCTTACCTTGTATCACTAGATGAATACACTTAAGAGTTTCATAAATCACATCAATTATTATGCAAAGTAATCACTTATGATTCATAATAACCTCTCTCCTTAAATTACAACTGTTTATGCGCAACTTTGGTAATTTCCTATGGTGTTCTTCTTAAAACTACCCACACAGGGGCTGGGGCCCGGATTAGCGGCATAATTCTTAAACGACTATCTCCACACAGTTAAATCTAAACTCTGCATCAGTGTCATAGCGTGACTGTGAATGCTAATATTATAAAGCTCTCTTGAGCCCTGCCTGCTCCCACAAATGAGAAAACAAGATGAGCCGACTGTGGTGGCCTATGCCTACAATCCCCCACACCCCTGAAGGCAGAAGCAGGAAGATTCAAGGCCAGCCTTCACGACACAGGGAGACCCTGCCTCAAAAAAAAAAAAATGTGACATAGCAAATCAAAATTAAAACAGAAGTATTGGCTTTACTGTGAGCTAGGTTTGCTAGAAGGCAGGGCGCTGGAGTAAATCTGTATGTCAGTGCTTAATTGAGATGAGCAGTCCCAGGCTCAGCATGGCTCAGCAAGAAAGAGGGAGAGATAAGAGTGTGAAGAATACGAAAGTAAATGCAAGGTAATGCACTGATGAGCTAGCCACAGACCTTGTGAAAGCACACCTGCTTTTGACCTTACAAGACATCAGTTCAGGCTGCGTGGGACGCCTGCACCTTGGAAGAGCCCACAGGGAGAAGAGGGGGAACAGAATTTACTTGCCAGGTCTTTCCAACCTCCTGTGCCGCTGTGCCGCTGTGCCGCTGTGCCTCTGGATTGTTGATTTACTACAATTGTTGGTGTGTTGGTGTTGCCTTTCCTCTCAGTTGGCTGCTGGGAAGTAGCTCACATGTTGTCTTTTCCCACACCGAAGCCTGGACATGCCAGGAGAATCAAAGGGTACTTCCCACAGAGTGGGACCCTGCTAACGCAGAGCTACCTCTCTGAAGGGTCTGGGGAGGCTGCCCTACCTGGGGATCCATGCCATATACAGTTGTCAAACATGGACATTATTGTGAATGCCGGGAAGTGCTTGCTGACTGGAGCCTGATATAGCTGTCTCCTGAGAGGCTCTGCCAGAGTCTGACAAATACAGAGGGGGAGGCTCGCAGACAACCATTGGACTGAGCGTGGGGTCCCAGATGGAGGAGTTGGAGAAGAAATTGAAGGAGCTGAGAGGGTTTGCAGCCCCAAAGGGGGTGGGGGGGGGGCTGGGAGCAACATTGTCAACCAGCCAGACCCCTGTAACTCCCAGGGACTGGACCGCCAACCAAAGAGTACACATGGAGGGACCCATGGCTCCAGCCACATATGTGGCAGAGGATGGCCTTGTTGGACATCAGTGGGAGGAGAGGCCCTTGGGCCTAAGGAGGTTCGATGCCCCAGTGTAGGGGAATGCCAAGGCAGGTAGACAGGAGCGGGTGGGTGGATGGGGTAGCACCCTCATAGAGGCAGGGGGAGGGGGATGGGATGGGGGCTTCTGAAGGGGAGACCTGGAAAGGAGAAAATATTTGAAATGTAAATAAAGAAAATACACACACACACAGAGTTGAGGGAAAGGATAACCAAGGGTTCTCCATCGACCAAGTGGCTAGGACAGTGAGGCAGATGGAGCTGGGCAATCATCTGAGAGCCTCTGCACCTCGATTCCCTCCCTGTTCTTACCCTGACAATAGGTAATGGGGCGTTCACCCCACCCCCACTGCTCCCCAGACACAGCAGCTACCTCTTTCCTTCCATCGTCCTCCTTAATTCTGGGCTCCTCCATCTGTTTTGTATTTGGTCCCAAACTGTTCTGTACACAGAACCATTTCTTTCTTGCTAATTTTTGTAACCTATTCTGAAAAACACACCCAATGCCTGTGGGCTTCTGTCTGCTCTGCTTTTTGTCACTGCAATTGCAGTGTAGTTAAGTCAGTGACGCCAAATGTGGGGGTGGGAAAATGAGAAAGAGAGAGAGGAAGGAAGAAAGGAAGAAAGAGAGAGAGAGAGAGAGAGAGAGAGAGAGAGAGAGAGAGAGAGAGAGAAAGGGAGGTGTCTGTGGTATGCATGTGATGTGTGTGTACATGTGGTATGTATGTGTGAATGTGAGTGTGTGTGTATGTGGTATATGTGTGTGTGTGTGTGGTATGTATGTGTGTATGTGTGTATGTATGTGGTATGTATGTGTGAATGTGAGTGTGTGTATATAGGTTGTATATGTGTGTAGTGTATGTTTATAAGTGTGAATGAGTGTATATATGGTATGTGTGTGTGAATGTGAATGTGTTTATGTGGTCTGTGTTTGTGTGTGTGTGTGTGTGTGTGTGTGTGCTGGATCTCATGGAGGCATTTCCCCAACTGAAGCTCCTTTCTCTGTGATAACTCCAGCTGTGTCAAGTTGACACAAAACTAGCCAGTACACCCCTCCATGAGTTCTCCTCATACCTTTGGTTGACATGCATCTCCTACAGAGGTTGATAAGATTTAAAACACACTTCACTTTCTTGTGCCATGTTTGAACATCTCTTGGAAACAGAGAGTTAAAGACCGCAGCCTAACTTCTAAGCCTTTTATTTCAAAATGGAAAAATATTTCTAAAATGGCTATACTAAACCTTTATCTGCAGGGGACTAATCTTATGAGAAGCATGAAAAAGTTTTAAGTAGGCCACTAATAAATAAAAACATTTTCCCTAGGATAAATTGGTTGGACTTCTTTTGACATTTCTTGGATTCTTGCATTTATATTCAAACTCATCAAAAAAAAAATTGTTCCCAAGTGACCACACAATCACTTCTGCGGCTTTTCTCTTCCTCCCCTCCCCCTACCCCCCTTGTCTTAGACAGGGTTTCTATTCCTGCACAAACATCATGACCAAGAAGCAGTAGGGGAGGAAAGGGTTTATTCGGCTTACACTTCCCACACAGCTGTTCATCACGGAAAGAAGTCAGGACTGGAACTCAATCAGGTCAGAAAGCGGGAGCTGATGCAGAAGTCATGAAGGGATGTTCTTTACTGGCTTGCTTCCACTGGCTTGCTCAGCCTGCTCTCTTATAGAACCCAAGACTACCAACCCAGAGATGGCACCACCCACAAGGGGACCTCCCCCCTTGATCACTAATTGAGAAAATGCCTTACAGCTGGATCTCATGGAGGCATTTCCCCAACTGAAGCTCCTTTCTCTGTGATAACTCCAAGTTGACACAAAACTAGCCAATACACCCCTCCATGAGTTCTCCTCATACCTTTGGTTGACTTGCTACTGTTAGCACAACCGAAGTTAAAAGCAGCAATGAGTGGTAGAGCCAAGCTCTCCCTGTTTTCACACCGAGCAGGAAAGACCTGTTTACAGATTGATCTCCTCATCAGAGAATCATGTCACCCAATCTCTCTGCTCTGCAACTTGCCACAAGATTGATGGTAAATATAATATATATGAAAATGAAGGAGGAAAATATATGCAAGCCTCCAACAACGGTTTCAGGGCAGGAGATGAGGCTGTGCAGTTCATCATTTGGGTGAAATTTCTCATTTTCAGAACATTGACTCTAAAATCACTGCAGTCACTGTTTAATGCCCCTGTGCTGGGAATCTAGGCTTTTAAAAAAAATGATTTGAAGCCAGAAAAAGCAAAGCTGACTTATCTGGACCTATGCTACAGTGTGACAAAAAAAAAAAAAATAAACTTGCAAGGAAATAAGAAATGCTGAGAGAATGTGGAGGTGGGGGAAGGGCATGGGGCACTGACTTACAGTGAGCTTTATACTCTGTCCACTAGAATAGCAAGTAGTTGCTAAGAAAGAGAGAGAATAGGGTATAATGAAGCCCAAGTCTGGAAGCCCTGGAAAGGCCCTAGAGAAAAATCCTAGTAACTTGATTGCAAGGGGCTTTGATAAATTTGCACAAGAATGCTTTATTTAGAAAGAATGCCAAAGACAGCTGTCTTTAAGTCCTCTGGTTTCCCTTCATTTTGTGTAGCATTAAACAGGCCATTTATATTTGGGGTACCCGGCTAGGAGAAAGTTGAGCTGTGAATAGAAGTCACTTGCTGTTTGTAGGAAAGTAGCAAATGTGCTCTCTGCCACTGTGTCATTCTCAGTGTTGCTACTACACAGTGGAGCAATGGCTTCCAGCACTCTCATGGCTCCTGAGTAGCAGAGAGAGCCACAGCAAAGGCACGTGCTTTGCATGACCTTGAACTTGGTGCACAGCATCAGTGGAAGCCAAAGAACAGGCTCAGAAGTGGAAAGTCAGTGACTAATCTGTAGACAAGTCCACTAGTGAAGAGACCTACTAAAACAAAGGATTTCCATATTATCGATGCTTCCACAACATAATAGTTTTCTCCCAAGTAGAAGTTTTTCAAACTTTGAAAACTCTTAAATATTATAAAACCAAACAAGTGTGACATTAGAATAACTTTTCTAATAAAAATAATAAACATGATAAACTAACAATTACCTATTTTCTGTATGAAAGAGATAATACATTTTTTACCCAAGAGGATTTTGCTTATACATTATAGTTTCTAATATGACTCCTGTATGAGCGAATATGTGTGCCTCTGCCTTTGTGTATTTCTTGTACCTTTTCTTTGGCTTTTGGTTGGTTGGTTGATCATTTGGTTGGTTGATCTTATTCTGGGTGTTGTTGTTGTTGTTATCTGTTTTCTAATGAGAGAGAGAGAGAGAGAGAGAGAGAGAGAGAGAGAGAGGATTTGGGTGAGTGGGGAGGTGCAGAGGATCTGGAAGGAATCAGCAGAAGGGAAACCATTAACATAAAATACTATATTTGTCAGATACTAGTAGTGTTAGCACCAGGATACTGCAAGCCCCGCCTAACCATGTGACCCTTGACCTGCATTGCCAGGACAACGACCTTCTATCCCACAATCCACTTGGCTCAGTTCCCGCCCTCACTGGTGTGACACCATTTTCTGTATAAGAGAGGAAGCCAACCCCTTCTCTCTCTCTCTCTCCTCTTCTCTACCCTTCTACTCACTTCGCTGCCCCCCCATTCCTGCATAATAAACCTCTCCCACGTGGAACACCTTGGCCTGGTCTGCTGCTTGGTTTATCCACCCAAAATATAAAATTGGTGCTGAAACCCGGGAATGATTGATCAAGCGGAAAAAACCAGCAGCCACACCAGCGCCTGGTGTGCCCGAGGGGCACGCAGTGGACACAGCGGCAGGTACCAAACACAGCATCCACAGTAAGATCCCCACTGCCTTGTCTTGTAGCCCGTGTGCAGCTCGGCTCCAGCAGCTCCGCTCTAGCAGCTCAGCGGCTAGGCTCGCAACTTCCCCTTTCCCTCTCTGAGCCAGAACTCTTGGTGGCACCACATTCTAGTACCTAAGTGGTTGCTTGAGAAATGACCGGGGCTCATGCAAAGGCCAGGGGGGAAGGAGAGCGACTGTGACTGCCTGCCATTTCTACCATGTGACCCGCCGCGGTCCCAGGGCACAGAAACTTTAAACTAAGTCAGCTGTGCCATTCCCACGTGCCTTATAGGCCAGGCTTCCACGTTCCCACTGTACCGATTCGCAAAAACCTCTCGCACAGACACCGGCATACTATCAGCAAGGCCTGTCAGCGGGAGTAGCCTCCAGTTCGTGGAACAGAGCCTGGCCAGCTCTGCCTAAGGACTAAGAGGCTAGACCCCAGCCGACATAGCAGAGACACCGCCTATGATCTTCCGTACAGGCCCCCAGCGGGTCAGTCCCCCAGCGGGTCGGTTGAAATCCCTGGCCAGGGTGGAGCACTTTGCACAGTAAGTCTGGGACTTACTGGGTAGCCACTAGAGATCCTCGTGACAACTTGGGCACTCTAGCCTGGCTGATTTCCTTTTTGGTTTCTGAGTTGTTCTCTGGGATGCCAGTAAGAACACCAGGAACCTCCAGAGCATGGGCAACCACTTGTCTTCAGAGAAAACCTTGAGTCATTAAAGTTCACGCCTCCTTTAAAGGCATCAAAATTGATATCTCTTTGCAGTAAAGTATAGACTCAGTACTTACTAGATAATGGTTCTCGGTGGCCAATTAATGGCACCTTAGACCCAGTTGTTTTAAGGAATCTTAATACATACTGCCAGCAAGCTGGTAAATGGGAAGAGGTTATCTAT